>NW_026690621.1:0-11055 GCF_015227805.2 Hirundo rustica | reverse complement strand
ACGTCCTACGGCCCCAGAGCTCACAGCAGCTGAGATGGCGCTGGATCCAAGGGTGACTGTAGATTTCTCTCTCCCTCTCTCTCTCTCTCTTCTCCTGACTTCCTCTTCTTAATATCTGGAGAACTGGAAGTTGGACTGCTTGGAGTTTGCTCAATCAGGGCATTCTGAAGTGATTTACTCTAACTCAATGTTGCTTTAAGATTTCCCAAGTATCTCATTCTCTGAAGTTTGCGACTAAAAGTTTGTTCTCCACCCTCCTGACAAGTTTGTTCTTTTCTCCCATGTGCCGCCTGACGGGATCGAGGTACCTCAAGTCCCTTTCCAGCACCAGCCGAGCGAGCTTGGGGCACAGCAGCGGGAACTGCAGGGCTGAGCAAGGCCTGGCTTGTCTGGAGGAAGCAGAAAGGCCAAGCCCTGAGCCCAGGCCTGGCACAGCAGGGCCTGTCCCTCACGGGTGCCTCGGGGCTGTTTGTGGGGCAGTGGGATGGGAGGGGCAGCAAGGACAAATGTCATCAAACTGCAACCCCTGGCAGCCTCCTCAGAGAGGGGCCAGGGAGGACCAAAGTGCAGCCCCTGAAAGGAAAGTTCCTTCTGTGGGGCCTCCAGAGGCGCTGCCAGAGCCCAGGGGACAAAGGCCTGGGTGCCTGTGGCCCTGCCAGCCCTGCCCAGCCCTTGGCCATCTGTCCTGCAGGCTGTGCCCCCTGTGCGTGCTGCTCCTGTGCCCTGGCCGGCTGCACACGCCCCTCTCGCTGTCCCCCCCAGCATTTCTCAGCCCAGCATTTCTGTGCCCTCCCTGGGCTCCCTGCACCCAGCGCTGCCGGCTCCTGGCACACAGAGCCAGGGCAGGAGCCCAGGCTCACACTGGGACACCTCGTGCACCAAAATTCTACCCTGGCAGGGTGTCCTAGGGTAACTTTATGATGCTTGTATCTCCAATCGTCTGTTCTGTTTGTGCTGTATATTGAGTCCTGTGCCTTTAAGACTGGTTCTAAGAGCAAGGAGAAGCGCGGAGTTTGTTTTGAGAAAACTGCCCGACTCCTCCACATTCTTCTGCAGACGGGTGTTCAGCGGAGGCTTGGAGAGACTGCAGGACAGAGGGTTTTTTGTTTGTTTGTTTGTTTTGCTTTTAGTTAGTTTCAGCTAGCTAGGGCAGAGAAGTTCCCTGGACTGTATTTTTTTTCCTTTTTTCTTGGAAATGTTTAAACCGTCTCTGGACTGAAAACCCAGGGGAGCACTGGGGTCTGCACCGCCAGTCCACCGGGGCCTGGACCTCGGCATTTTCCAACAGCACCGGAGAGACTGGGACTGAGGAGAGACTGAGAGAGAGCTGAGCTACACCCACAGCAAGAACTTTCTCAATTTGCCATCTCACTCCAGAACGAGAGGTTTTATTATTTCATATTATTCATTCTTTATACTTGTATGCACTTCATTTGTTTAGTAAAATAGTTTTTTCCACTTTTCTCCACAGAGGTTTTTTTACCAGACCAGTTGGAGGGAGGGGCCACTTGGGTTTTCTTCCCAGAGGGATCCTATTCAGGGGTTTTCTCCCAAATTTGTCCCTAAACCAGGACAGAGGTTGAAATAAGAGAACGTAAAAACCTGGATTATTTGGAATATAGAAGAAATTGAAATTCAGTTTTAATTAAAAAGGATGAATCAATATGATTAAAAAGAGAAATGGGGGAAATTGTAATAAATGAAAATGATTCATGCTAGTTGTAATCAAATCAATATTTTAAATACATATATATAGTTTAAAAAATATTTGTTGTAAAGTAGTAAAGGAAAAAGTAGATGTGATTAGTGTTACAAAGCAGATGGTCCCCTTGGCAGATGCTACATGAGAAAAATAAGATACAGGATGCAGTTTGAGATAAGCAAGAGTTTCAAAGATGGATTGGCCAAAACTGGGACTACTCCAAGGTAGGGAGATGGGCCCTTTGCAGATGTGATGGGATACAGGATGTCTTAAGATAGAACTGGCCTTGAGATGGACAAAGTTGGGACTATTCCAAGGCAGGGAGTTTGGGTGGTGGTTTGACCCATGAAAAAATTACTTTTTGGCACATAATGCTTAGTTATGTATAACACAAAACTTAGAGCACACACGCAACCAGTAAGGTTATTCATAGGACGAGAGGAAGATGATGAGCCTTCATCTGAAGAAGACCAACAAAAAGCCAAGAAGACCCCCTAACAACAAGTGGAGCATGAGCTATGTAGTATAGTGACGTAGATTTTAAGAATTGAAAATAGGAGATTTACGGGAAATATTAATGAATATGTATTAGCATACAGTATATAAGTTTAAGTTGGATTACTTTGTTTTGTACGTGAGGTAGGGTGAGAAGCCCGCCCTCCGTACCCCAGTTGGTTTTGCTTATGCTTTATCTGAACAGTACTTATCTTTAATTAATCACTGCCAAATTTTTGTATATGCTTGATTATAAAATGCTACTTGAAAAAAATTGCATTGCAGCTAAATTCAACTTTGTTGCTTATTAAATTAGACATATAGAACTTCATTTAAAACCCGTCCTTCCTTCCTGCCTGCCTTCCTTCCTTTCTTCCTGCCTGCCTTCCTTCCTTCATTCCTCCTTTCCTTCTCTCTCTCTCATTTCTTTCCTTCTTTCTTACTTTCGTGGGAGCAGGTGCCCTTACTCTCCCAATATCACTGCCACTCTACCTCAGCCCTGCATAGCACAACACCTTAAACTCAGCCTTCCCAATTTCACTTCAGCCTCCCAGAAGACGCTTCCAGGCCTCAAAATTCGTAAAAGAATCAGCAGCCTTTAAAAACTGCTTCTTGCTTTCCCTCCCTCTACTCCCTGCTCCAAGAGCCCAAACCACCCCATCCCCCCACTGCAATCCCTACCCCTCCCAACTTTCCTACCACCCCCACACTGTAATTACACCCCACATTATACCGGCCCATCCCATCCCATCCCATCCCATCCCATCCCATCCCATCCCATCCCATCCCATCCCATCCCATCCCATGCCTTCTGGGCAGGAAGTCCTCCCCAACAAGGCCTTGCACACTTCCAGCCATTCCAGGGCAGCTGCAGCTTTTCCTCCCACTCTGTGCCAGGGCCCCACCGCCCTCCCAGGGAACAAGTCCATCCCCACATCCCAGCTCACCCTGGCCCCAAGCAGCATCCAGCCATGGCCTGTGTCCTGGCGCTGCAGGCCCTTGGCAAGAGTCTCTCCCAGCCAGCAATTCCTGCTCTTCCCTGCTCTGGGGCAGCAGCTGCAAGTTGATTTGCTCCCTGGGCCACTGGCCCAGCCCCAAGCCAGGGCCGGGACCTTTCCCCAGAGCTCTGCCGGCACTGGCTCGCTTCGGCCGCAGCCCAGCAGACGGAGCTCAGAGCTCCCCGGGGGCTGCGCCTCCTGCCCAGGGACAGCAGCAGGGGCAGCTGAGACTTCTGCCCCAGGGCCAGCAGGGAATGCACCCCAGGGAACGGCTGGGGCTGGGCCAGGCCAGCTGCGGGCTGGAGACCAGCAAAAGCTTCTTCCCCTACAGGGGCCTTGACCACTCACCAGGCTCCCCAGGGAATGGTCACAGCTGCGAGGCTGCCGCAGCTCCAGGAGCCTTTGGACACCGCTCCCAGGGAATGCCCAGGCTGCCACTGTTGGGCTGTCTGTGCAGGGCCAGGGCCTGGACTCCATGATCCCGCTGCCTCCCTCCCAGCTCAGCCCCTTCTGCAGTTCTCACCCTTGGGCTCAGCCTTTGTGTCTCCTCCAGGTGCTGGCAGAGCTCTTGGGGCCGGGGCAGGAGCGGGACAGCCCCAGCGTTCCCCTCTCTGTGACACCACGGTGGTGACAGCTCCAACGTTCCCTGCCTGGAGACGCTCCAAGGGAAGCGTCCAGAGCCACAGCCAGACAGCAAAACTGACCGGGCACTGAGCACCCCCGGCCTGGGCTGATGTGCATTGCTGTGCACACAGCTCGGGGAAGGTCCCCTGGCCACCTCCACAGTGCCACAGGCAAGTGTCACATAGAGTTACAGAGCTCTGCCCAGAGCTGACAGGGGGAGTTAATTAGAAAAAAAACCCCAAAACATAAAAGATCAAAGAAATGAACAAACAGAAAAAACCACATACAAAACCAAAAATTCCCACCACCCAAAAAAAGAACCAAAAGAAAGAACAAAGAACAAATAAAAAACCCAAAATAAAAAACTCTCCCAAAAAGCAATAAAAACAAGCAAAAAAAACCCCAAAAAACCCGCAAACCAAAACAAACAAACAAACAAAAACCCCAGAAAAATAAACTAAACCAAATAAAAATACAAACAGAAATGCAAACAAGAGAGGACAACTTCCTCTCAGCAGGGCTGTTGCATCCATCGGTTCTCACACAGGCATGAACAAGGGACCTGGGGCTGCAAAAAATAAGGGCTCATTGGGCACATTTGCAGGAAAAGCAGGTTTAGGACAGGATTTCAGCAGAACTGTTCTCAGTTGAGTGGAAAAGGCCCCTTTGGCAGCTGTAGGGCCATTGGAAATGCAGACCCTCAGCTCACAGGGGAGAAAAGGGCTCTGAATTCCCCTCCCCTGACACATGAACCCTGCTCCCAGACTGCTTCACACACAGGATTCTTCTGGAGGACTGCAGAAAGCTGAGAGTCAGCTCTGCCTTCTCCATGTTCTGTGCCCTAAAGCTGCCTGGGAGAAGAAATTTAGGCTCAGCTCTGGTGGCACAATCCCTCCTGGCCCAGGGCACAGCACCAGGAAGGTCTTTGCGTGCCAAGGCTTTGCTGCAGCCAAGGAAAGCTCCTGGCTCAGGGTCACCTTTCCTGCTCAGCCAGAGCCCCAAGTGCCCCAGCAGCAGCAGAGAATGGCAGCATTGGCACGGGCTGGCACAGGAGGGGGAGATTTCCCCCTTGAGAGAGAGGCTCATATTCCAGTTGTTGCATTCAGGCAGCCCCAGATCCTTCAGTTTTGGTTGCACAGCAGCTGGAAATGCAAGTGCAGGAGATCTGTTCATGCCCAGCTGTAAGAAATAAATTCCTAAGATATGAGCTCTTAGTTACTGTTAAATGTTACTGTTCTAAGTTTTATAGTTCATAAGCAAAAACTTGGTTTTTTGTACCCCTATTCCCTACTCCCTACTCTCTGCCTGTACTCCCTTTCTGTTGAGGGTCACCGCCTCTGCTCCCAGGAGACTGTGTGCCCAAGGATATATCCATATGCAAATTAAGATACACTGGTTGCAAAAGACCTCCAGAGACGACGAGGCACCCGATAACTGAGGACTGGAAATAACAACTCTAGCCCGGCAAAATGGTACAGAACCTCGGATCATCTATTGGATCCAGCCCTGTGTCGTCGCCATAACCCTGGGAGTTCTTGACAAAAAGGACACTCCCCCTAGACTCGAGCCAGCATTGTCTTCCCAGGGACTCTCGTGAGGATGGAAGCCCCAGTTCTGCCGGGTGGCAAAACTGAACCACCTCCTCCTCTGCACTGTCCATCAGCATCAGCGACGGTGTGTGCGACCCTTCGAGTTCCCCACCGAGAGCTGTCCTTAATAAAGGCTTTTAAAAAGCAGCTGGTCTCCTGGCCCATTTGTAACAGCCTGGGGGCTCTTCCGGGAGATAGCCATGCCTGAAGAGGACCTGAGGATGGGACGGCCGCCCGCCTTCGGGCCTCTGGGGACAGCTGGCTTCACCAGACCTCAGGACAGCCTAGGACCAGTGACGCCAAGGAGCACCAGGATCGGTGAGTGACCGGTGGAGGGAGTAGGAGGCGTGCGGGTGAGGAGTGAATGAGGCCAACAGCTCGGACCCCTGAAGCGAGTGTGGACCCCTCAGTACTGCAGTTCTGGACTCCCACGTGGCGGCCGGCCAGGAACAGGGGGAAGCGAGTGAGGCCTACCAGGGCCTAGAGAGTGAACGAGTCACCTCCTGGGGACAGAGTGGGCCCCCCTCCGAGCGTGCGGAGGAAACCTAGGAGTCTGTGGCACGCAAAGGGGTAGGTCTCGCTGAAGACTAAGCGGCCTAGGGTGCTCCGGGAGCCTGGAGGGCCTAGGTGGGGTGTGAGTCATGCATTTCCTATTGGGGGTCCCCAGGCCCTACTGGTACCGCGTGCCCACAAAGGCCCCTGCTTCCCAGGGTCGGGCCAGACGTACTGAGAGGTGGTGACTGTCACAGTCCAGTCCCAGGGAGGGAGACTGTAACCTACTGCCTAGGGCACAGGAGTAGGGAGTCCCAGGAAGGGGCCAAGGCAGCCATCACATAATTCACACACACATCCCTTTCACCAAAACCACCTCGTGGTGGGAGGGGATGGCTAGAAGGCAAAGGGGAAAATAGTCCCACCAACACACACGCACACATCCCTTGAGCTGACACTATTTCCTCTGGGGAAGGGATAGCCAGGGAGCAGAGGGGCAGGAGGTTCAGCCATGGGTTGACCTTGCTGGGAGAATTTTTCTTCTCTAACGGTACTAAGACTAGGGTGGGGAAGGTCC
This sequence comes from Hirundo rustica, assembly GCF_015227805.2. Taxonomy (NCBI): domain Eukaryota; kingdom Metazoa; phylum Chordata; class Aves; order Passeriformes; family Hirundinidae; genus Hirundo; species Hirundo rustica. The sequence continues at coordinate 4,578 of NW_026690621.1, read as the reverse complement.
TAAAAACATCTTAGTGCTAGGGACCCTGACAGCGTCGACCAGGGTGCTCAAGAGTCCAGCGTGGGCAAGGCACAGGGGTACAGAAAGAGGTATAGTAGACCTCAAAGACCCAGTAAGGAGATTGGGTCTATTGTGTGAAAGGTGAAAAAGATCTGGCCAGAAAGTGTGTGTGAGTTCCATTCCTTCTCTAATGCCTTATTCCCAGTGTGAAAGTGCGAGCGTGAGGTTAACAGAGTGAAAGAAGTTTTCTGTTAGAAGAGAAAGATTAAGTCAGTTTCTGTTCAGGGCCAAAAAGCTTTAAGCATTGTGTTGCCCGTCAGTAGTTTTTCCTTTGGGTAGGGGCAACTTAAGATTTCAGTTAGCGCCCGATTGTTGTGTTCCAGTATGTGGTAGAAGAGAATGGGAAAGTGTATAAGCAAGAGATCGAGCTCTCAAAAGGGAGATAAAAATAGAGTAAAAAATACTCCCCCTAATAGTCCTCTAGGAAGAATATTAGATCAGTGGGACACTTGGGAGGCCACAAGAGGCTTGGACAGAATAAAAATGATACATTATTGTATAGAAGTCTGGCCTAAATTAGAGCAACAAGGGGAGTGGCCATGGTATGGAGTACAAGATTACTGGATGTGTTCTCAATTGAAACATTACCTGAAATCCCAAGAAAGTCCAGACCTAGAGCAGTTAACTTATGCTGCCTGTTGGGGAAGGAGTACCATGGGCAGAGGAACAGCAAAAAATATGTAAGCTACAGCAGCAAAAGGAGAAAAGGGAGAGAGAAAAGACTAAGAAATGGGACCCCGCTTGATTACCTACCTCCCCCTCCCCCTGTTTGCCCAGCAGTGCCCCAAACACCTCTTCCAGATGCCCCAGTTTTGCCTCTAACTTCTCCTGATGAGTTCTCAAACCCCTCCCTCCCGAAATCCTCCACTGTTCCAATCCCATTACCACCTCCTCCAGACACCTCAGTTCCGACTTTAAAACCCTCGCCTACCCCAGTTATGTCCCCCTCATCTTCCCCAGGCTCAGTCATGCCTACTGCCTCTTCCTCAACACCTTCTCTGGTTTCCCCAACCCTATCTCCAGTGTCTCCCATTAAGAGACCACTCCCATCCAGGTCAAACAATATCCAATATCTCCCGAAGGGAAGAGAGGATTGGCTCCTGTAATAGAACAGCTATTAGCAGAAGGCATTCTAGAGCCATCTCTGTCCCCCCATAACACTCCCATACTTGCTGTTAAGAAAACTGAAGGCAAATACAGACTAGTACAAGATTTAACAGAGGTAAACAAGAGAACCATCTCAAAGCACCCTACAGTTCAAAGCCCTTACACCCTCTTGAGTATAATCCCAGGGGAGCACACCTAGTTTACAGTCATTGATTTAAAGGATGCATTCTGGGCATGCCCCTTAGATGAGGAAAGTAGGGATTGGTTTGCTTTTGAATGGGAACATCTGGACCACAAAAGGAAACAACAATTAAGATGGACATATTTACCCCAAGGGTTCACGGACTCTACAAATCTCTTTGGGCAAGCACTAGAGACCCTATTAGAACAATTTATTCCCGAAGGCAAAGTGCAAATTCTACAATATGTGGATGACTTAGTAATATCTGGGGAAGAGCAAGAGGAAGTCAGAGTCTCCAGTATAAGACTTTTAAATTTTTTTAGGGAAAAAGGGTTTAAAGTTTTCCCAAAACAAATTGCAATTTGTGGAGGCTGAAATTACATATTTAGGTCATATAATCGGAAGAGGGTATAAGAAACTGAATCCCGAAAGAATATCTGGCATACTATCAGTACAGGCACCAAAACCCAAAAGAGATGTAAGGAAATTATTGGGATTATTTGGATACTGTAAATTATGGTTAGATCCATATACCCAAAATGTAAAATTCCTCTATGACAAACTAGTGGACCCTGAACCTATTAAATGGACTGACAATGGTGAAGAAATTTAAAAGAATTAAAAAACAGATTATCCACGGCACCTGTCCTAAGTTTGTCTGATTTAAGGAAAGAGTTTGATTTGTTTGGAACTACAGAAAAAGGGGCTGCATATGGGGTGGTAACCCAAGAGTGGGGTGGATGCAGAAAGCCAATCACCGACATTTCTAAACTGTTAGACCCAGTAGCCAGAGGGTGGCCCACCTGCATCCAAGCGGTTGCTGCCGCAGCAATCTTGATAGAGGAAACCCAGAAATTAACTTTACATGGGAAAATAAAAGTACATACACCACATGACCTAAAGACACTGTTAAGTCAAAAAGCCCAACAGTGGCTAACTGATTCAAGAATATTAAAATATAAGATTGTTTTAATAAATAGTGACAATCTAGAATTAACCATCTCAAGAAGTCTAAACCCAGCCCAGTTTCTCTCTGGAGAACCCTTGTCAGAGATAGAACATGACTGTTTGGAACTTGTAGACTTCCAAACCAAAACTAGAGAAGATCTAGATGATACCCCCTTACCTTATGGGAAGAAGTTATTCACAGACGGATCTTCGAGAGTGATAGAAGGGAAAAGAATATCAGGGTATGCCGTAGTTGAAGCAGTAGAAGGAAGAGACCTGCAGATTACAGAAAAAGGAAAGCTACCCTCTAATTGGTCAGCACAGTGTTGTGAGGTATATGTTTAAAAAGAGGATTAGACCTACTAGAAGGGAATCAGGGCACAATCTACACTGATTCAAAGTATGCCTTTGGGATCGTTCATACGTTTGGGAAAATCTGGGAAGAACGTGGTTACCTAAACTCGAAGGGAAAGAATCTAGTGCACAAAGAAATAATAAGATTAGTACTGGAGTCCTTATTTAAACCAATAGAAGTAGCAGTTGTGCACGTAAAGGGATATCAAAAGGGAAATGCACTTGAGATAAAGGGAAATCAGCTAGCAGACAGAACAGCCAAGGAAGCCGCGTAGATTTAGGGGAACCCATAAAAATCTTTAAGTTAACTGAACCATCAGATAGAAGGGAAGGGAAGGAAAAGCCAATATTCAACGAGAAAGAATTAAAAATGATAAAAGAATTAAACATATACCAGAGGAAACAAGGAGAATGGTTAACACCTGATGGGTGCAAGTTTTTGAATAGAGCATTAGCCCGGAAAGTATTAACAGAAATACATGAACTAACCCACTGGGGAGTCCAAGGACTCTGTGATCACTTTTAAAGAGAAAATCTATGCATTGGAATATATGAACTAGCAAAATCCATAACTCGAGGGTGCGTAACTTGTCAAAAGGTAGATCAGAAAATATTGAGGAAGACCACGCCAGGAGGGAGAGAGCTAGCCTTGAGACCATTTCAAAATATCCAAATTGACTTTACTGAAATGCCACCTACCCAAAGCTATAAACATCTATTAGTCATAGTAGACCATCTCACCCACTGGGTGGAGGCCTTCCCAACTAGAAAAGAAACAGCTGATGTAGTTGTAAAAATTTTACTAGAACAAATCATCCCCTGATACAGGTTAGTCAACAACATTGATTCGGATAGAGGCCCCCACTTTGTCGCTCAAATTCTACATAAAGTAATTGAAGCTTTAGGCATAAAATGGAGACTACATACCCCGTGGCACCCCCAAAGCTCTGGCAGGGTAGAGAGAATGAATAAAATCCTCAAGAATGTGTTAACTAAACTAATTGAAGAAACCCAGATGAATTGGCTCAAGTGCTTACCTCTTGCCCTCTTACGGATTAGAACAAGATCTCGCTCAGACATAGAGGTTTCCCCCTATGAAATGATGTTTGGACTCCCCTTCCTGATAAACCTGTATAGTACAGGAAGTTATTTAGAAGGAGAGGAAATAACTCAAAAGTACCTAAAGACTATTGGAAAAACCTTGGAAAGCTTAAGGAAAAAACTATATCTTCCCCAGACATCTCCCCTAGTCCTGGAGATTGGGTGCTAATAAAGTCATGGAACAACACTGCATTAACCCCTGAATTTGAAGGTCCCTTCCAGGTGCTACTCACCTCATACACTGTGGTACGGACTCAAGAAAAAGGCTGGACTCATATTACTCGAGTAAAAGGACCTGTACCACCTCCAAATACTGGACCGGATCCCACAGAGACATCAAGTTTGCCAGAGTGGGTTGCAATACCCAATTCAAGCAATCTCAAAGTGACTTTTAAAAGACAGAAACCACCAGTTGGCTGAAAGAACAGATAAGAACTGGTCATAAAAATCCATGAAGGACTGATATACTCGGTTTAGAAGTTATAAAAGTTGTAAAAAGTTTTAAGTTTTCAAGTTTGTTAAGCTCTTTTTTTTACACTAAGAAATTGTACATGTTGTAATTACAGTTATTTATAAGGGTTAAGTTTTAAAGTTGGTTAAGCTTTCTTTACTAACAGTAGAGCTCATCTAACCAACCAAATCTCCCACAGAGCATTTCCCGGGAAGCCACCAAATTGATAGGAAAAGGGAGGAAGGGGGAAACCCTGTCACCATCCCAATGAAATTCCCCAACCCCGAGAGGCAAGGCCGGGTGAGATGACTGCACTGAGAATGGTTCACACCGGACTCTTGGGAGGACTAGCATTAGTCCTGTTCGTGAAGAGCAC
>NW_026690620.1:0-11057 GCF_015227805.2 Hirundo rustica | reverse complement strand
CTGCAGAGCCTCTTTGGGTGCTGCGACCATCCCGCAGCCGGTCGCCTTGAAAAAGGCGCCCTATGCTCCAGAGGAACACCATAACCCTATTGATCGCTCTTTTAGGAGAGTTGCCGGGGCAACGGAGCCACGAGGCTCTCCGTGCGCCTGCAGGCACGGCTGCTCCATCGGCTCGGCTCGGCTGCTTCTTCACGGCGAGCTCTCTTCAGGGGGCACACGCTCCGGAACCCACAACCGACTGACCTCCGACCTTCTCCACCGCGCTGCTTTTACACTCGGACCAACGGCGTGAATGAATTTCAAAACAACCAATCAGGGCAAGGATCCAAGGAAACGGGAAAACAATCAACTACCCACGGTGCCTCACTTTTCCCTTGGCCTTGTGATTTCCCGTGCCTCAGCTGCGTTCTGGGGGTTTTAGCCTTCAGAAGACCATCTCAAAATCACACGGATGCTGCCCATGGATGCTTTTGCAGGGCACAGGGACATGGGTGCTCTCAGGGAAGGCACCCCAGCCTTTCCTGCCTCTCTTCTTCCCCCTTCAGCTCTTCTCTAGGGGCCTGGGAAGGCTCTCTGTTTGGGACATCACTTATGGGGTGCTGCTCCTGTGGCAGGAGGTGCTGCTGCCCCTGCATCCCTGCCCAGGGGGGAGATGGAGGCACCAGGGGGATTTTTCTTACGTTGGACACCTGCTCAGGGCTGCAACAGAAAAACTAAAACCATGCAGGGAAACCTGGCCCAGCTTTTCAACATGCTTACTTCACAATGTGTTGGATAGGCTAAAGTAGCTGGACAATGCAGGATACTGAAGATGACACTTCGCCTACACCTTGGAAAAAACAAGGCAGGGAGAAACAACTCTTCCCTTTCTGTGCCCGGCTCACAGGTGAATGGATTTCAATCATAAAATGGCCATGAGAATCCCCATCGAGTTGCAAAGAGTTCATGAGTGGAAGAAGACACAGACAGAGTTGTTCAGCAATATCCATTATTGATGCTAGCTAAAGCTCTCCTTTTCAAAGCGTTCAAAAATCCTAACACCAGGACAGACACATGCTGCAAAAAGGCAAGGAAAGCACGCTTACAGGGCTGGAAAAAATGCGCAGAGACCACACTTAGATATCAAATGGGGACTGCAAAATGCCTCCTGCTAAGGGACATCAGGAACAGGGGAGGGTGAATTGGCATACCCATGGAAAAGGGACACTGTTTCTGTCTAAGGCAATGGGCCAACAAAGGCATGGCTGGCAGCTAAAATTCCAAGCAGAAACCAGCACCTGGTTGGGGACAGGAGAATGGCATCATGCAAGCAGACCCCATAAAACATTAAAAGGGATGCTTAGACTTGCATGATCAACTAAACTTGGAGAAGAGCAACTTCTTCTCTCCACCCATCATGGTTCACCTGCTCCACTTCACGTTGACAGATGACATCTACCATCACTTCCTGAAAGGAAACACAAACAACAATGCTGTCACGTACTCACCGTGCACATGACCCCTGCAAAGCCAAACGGTGACGCACCTCTTCTGGGGACACCCCCTCACCCGGGATGGGGCCCTCTGCCACCAAGTGAATGCATCCGCATCTGAAACACACACAGGAACAAAGTCACGCTGCAGCACGGGAACTTGACAGCGACACACACCTGCTGCCAACCTACGAATGCCCTCCACACCACAACTCCACCTGACATCACCCACTTCAGGCCCCAGGGGCTTCTTCTATTACCCCTGCACCCACCTATGCAGCAGGGCAGAGCAGCTCCGGGACAAAGACACCGCAACATCCATCACACAGGACACCACAAAGCCAGGGGACACGACAACAACAAAAACCGCTCCGCAAGAAGAACGACCGGGAGGACCGAGAGAACTCGGAATGAGATGATAAACGGAACAACAACCAAGGTGAGCTGGCCAGGCTCACAGAACCCTGCAGGAAGATGATGCTAACAAGATGAATCATTTCAAGAATCACAAAGATGGATGCCTGACACTCTTCCGGTCACAAGCCCAGACCTAGCTTGGACTTCTAACAAGTCCTAACCCGCCAAAATGGATCGTGGCGGGGCACGGCTGTCCGTACAGCTCGCAACAAGACCTCAAAAGACATCGCACTGGAGGAGCCTAAAGGGACACAAGATTCAGATCCAAGTCCCAGCTCTCCCGTCAAAGCCGCTGGGCCCAGCAGGGCAGACATCAGAAATGCTAACCGTGATGCCGGGGTTCCCCACAGGACCCCTGAGGAGCTACGGCAAAGATGTGAAAGATGACATACCCAACATACACAGAGTGCACAACGAACAACGGACGCCACGTGCCCGGGACTGCTCTGCCCAGCTTGTCTCGGCATGCTGAGCAAAAATGACACTTGCCCTTCATGTGCCCTAAGCCCTCACATGCTGCATATCTCCAGATCCATACCAGACTCAGTAATCCCCCCACAGCAACTCCCACCCAGCACCATGCTCTCGTCCCCCCCGTGCCTCGAGCCCTCCACTTAGCTCTGGGAGGTCTGGGGATCACCATCCACTGCGATGTTGAGGAACGCCTCCTCGCCCTCTGGGAAAGTCCTGCCGCCTCCAGGCCAGTGTCTCCTGCCCAGCTACAACAAACAAAACCAAACATCAAAGCATGAACATGGCAGCACATGGACCAAAACCTCACCATTAGGATACTCACCATCTCCTAAGAATACCCACGTCCCCGCCCTGCACGTTTCGGCCGCGCTCCGAGCCCCCTGCCTGTCATCATGGGGTAGACCTGGCTTAAGAGGATGGCAGGTGATGTGGCACAGCTCAATCCTGACTGCACCCTCGCTCCTCCCTGCCTCCCCGACTCACCTCAGCTCCCAGGCTCTTAAACAAAGCCTACCTGGATGGCACCTTCAAATGGAAAACATCAAGGCATCATCACACACTCCTCTACTGCTCCCCACAGGTCTCACGAGACGGGCAAACCACATCCATCCTCTGCTTGCTGAGGGCAGCTCCGTGGAAAGTGACATCTCCTGAAAAACACAATAATGGAAGATTTGAGTTGCACCAGCAACTGACACTTCAGTAATACCAACTGCTTCTCTCCAACAATCACAGCTCACCTGCTCCGCTTCACCTTGACAGATGACATCCCACTTCAGTTCCTGAAAGGAAACACAAACAACAATGCTGTCACGTACTCACCATGCACATGACCCCTGCAAAGCCAAACGGTGACGCACCTCTTCTGGGGACACCCCCTCACCCGGCATGGGGCCCTCTGCCACCAAGTGAATGCATCCGCATCTGAAACACACACAGGAACAAAGTCACGCTGCGGCACGGGAACTTGACAGCGACACACACCTGCACAAATACCTTGTGAGAAATTCCAAGTCAGAGCTACAATTTAACAGGAAAATTACAAGAAAGACAATAGCACAGAAACACTGGCTTAAACCAGACTATGACCTGACATGCTCTTGCTCAGGGTGGTGCTTTACTCTATCATTCACCCCACTGTGGGACCACATCACAGTGCTGAGTCACCCTTCCCTGCAAGCTTTTCAGTCTGTACCTTCCATCCCTCAGGAGGAGCCTGAATTAACAAAAACACCCCAATGCGCCTTGCCCCTAAGCACAGATACAGCAACACCACCTGGAAAGGGAACAAAACTTCACAGCTCCCACCCCAAACACAGAACCACAGACACAGCAAAAATTCACAGCTTAGAGGAATTAGGGAAGGAAAGGCTCTGTCTCCAGTTCCTTGCCCAACAGGCTCCAATTCCACACTGCAAATATGAGTCAGGCCTTTAACTGCATGAAGCCTGCAGAGCCAACATAATTCTGGTCTATAAAGGACCTTCCCAAAGCAATTATCTGGCCCAGCAGGGAGCAAAACCCTCTGCACTCTACCAGAGCCACAGGAAACCCAATCCAAAGGTAGAAGCTGATGGAGAAGATACAAAAAGCACCACTTCAGCCCTATAACAACCAGGAAAAAGCCAAACTGCAGCAACTCGTGCCTCCTAACTCCTCATTAAGGAAGGGCTTGGAAGCCTGAGGCCTACCCTGGGAGCAGCAGCCCCCCCAGCATTAACACAGCTTCAGCTGGGGTCACCCAACATCGGCCCTGCACCACACCACACGCCCAAACATATTGACTCCAACACAGTTCAAACCACTGAGTTAAACCATGCGCTTACCTCGTTAAACAGCCCAGGGGAGGAGACCACCATCACACACCAAAGGCACGGCCACAAACACCGTCTCCCACCCAGCCCTTAGAAACCCGCCCCCCCCAGCTCATGATTGGCCGATGCGCAGAGGCGCTCGCAGCGTTGATTGGGCCGTGCGCCCAGGGGCCCCCCCTCCGCCCCGCCCCCGCAGGTGTGCGGCGTAACCGCCCCGGAGCTCCGGGAGCCTCCGGTGGAGCTGCAGCACCGCCCGACCGCCGGCAGGGGGCGCTGCCGGAGCCCCGGGACAGCCCCAGCACACGTGAGGGCGAAAAAACCGTTTCTGCCGCTCTTAACAAATCGACTCTGAGCCACTGTTTCAACTCCATGATAACTATTTAAACATTGTTTCAAGAATCCCAAGGGACACCGGCCTTGGAACTCTCAGCAACTGCCAGCTTGGCTACTTCAAAGGCTTCCCCACCTAGAAAACCGAGCGCTCCCAGCCTGTAACAGCACATCTGCTACAAAGCCGATCAAACCTTGCACACACAGACGACACGAGGCTGCTGCTGAGTCCTGTATGGGCGGCAGCAGCAGCTCCCGGGGACGTGAACAGCACCCCCCCGCTCCCAGCTGGCTCAGGGTGGGAGCAGGGGGCTGAGTGGGGACGGCGAGGAGGGGAGGGGATGGGACAGGCCGGGCGCCCGGCTCGGCACAGGGACCACTCCACAGGGGCCACGGCGGGACCTCGGCCGATCGGGGCGTCCCCGCCGCTGCCTGTCGGTGCAGACCCGGCCCCCGCCCGCCCGCGGCGCCGCTGAGCCCCCAGCCCGTCCCCCCGCACCTCGAAACGCCGCGGAAATTCGTGCCCGGGCCGCGTCGTGGTCAGGATAGCGCGCAGGCAGTTGGCCAGACGAACCTCGGGGTCCTTGACTTTCCCTGCCCTTTTTGCCGCCATCTTTGGAAGGTCAGGAATGTCGCACCAAACCGCCGTCTTGGGAGTGGCATCACATGACTTCTGCCCTTACCAGTCGCCATCTTTATTGAGGGACAAAGTCATTTCTGGTGTGGTGGCCATCTTTTTTTCTGGCACCCCTAAGGCCCCCATAGGCTGCTATCAGAGATGCCTGACTAAAACTGACTCCCTGAATGTGCCCACGGCGAGTCTGAGCCCACAGCCTGTGTGTGCACACCTGGAAATGCCACAGAAAATTGCATCCAGGAGGCACTGTGGTCAGGATAGCATGCAGGCAGTCGACTAGACGAACCTCGGGGTCCTTGTTTTTCCCGCCTTTTTTGCCGCCATCTTTGGAAGGTCAGGTGCTTCTCAGCCAGCCGCCATCTTGGGAGTGGCACAAAACCCCTAAGGCTTCCCTCGGCTCGTCCTTTAGGAGCCCAACTAAATCGACTGCCGAAACTCGCCCACGACACAGCTGAGCCCCCAGCCCATGCCCGTGTGAGTCAAAACGCCCCTAAAAATCGCGCTCAGGCGGCATCGTGGTCGGGGTCGCGTGCAGGCAGCCGACTAGAAGCACTCGGAGTCCTTGCCTTTTTCCTGCCCTTTTTGCCGCCTACTTTGGAAGGTCCGGCGGCAGCACTGCCCCAGGCTCACAGTCGGGGGCTCCCACGCACGGCAGGGTCGGGCACGGGGGAGAGCTGCAGTACCGCCCTGTGTCCACAGGGTGGCAGCACCGGCACCGTACTTCCAGTCGGGATGCCTGCGAATGGCGGGGCCGGGCAGCGGGGGGAGCTGCAGTACCGCACTGGAACCACAGGGTGGCAGCACTGCACCGTACTTCCAGCCCGGGACGCCTACGAATGGCCGGGGACGGGCGCGGGGGAGAGCTGCAGTTCCGCTCTACATCCACAGGGTGGCAGCACTGCACCGCGCTCAAAGCCCGGGCCTCGGGCACGGGCAGAGAACGGAGGCAAAAAAGAACGGGCCCAAAAATCCCCGCCCAAAAATCCTCTCAAAGAAATGCCCCAAAAGATCCCCAAGCGCAACTCCCAGAACCCTGCCACCCACCAAATTCAGACCAAAAAAGCCTTGATTGTAGGCCATATATCAAATTTTTAGCATTTATTATAGTTATAGCTAGTTATAGTTATAGTTATAGTTACAGTTATAGTTATAGTTTAGTTATAGTTATAGTCATCATTACCATTTATTTTTTATTCATATCTGTGCATGTTATATATATTATAATACACATAACGTGTCATAAAAGAGATTGTATTTATTAATATTACTGATATTATTTTTCATATTTTACATTTCTATGTTTATTATTTATATTTTCCTATTTTTGATTTGATTTTTAAATTTTGTGTTTATTTGTTTATATTTCAAATGACATTTTAAGTGATAGGAATTCATTAACCTAACACATCAGAACCACAATTAATTAGAATTAAATGAGCCTGCTTTTCTAAGGGTAAAGATTTCATTCTCACTAAAATAATATTGGCAGATTTTCTCTTTCTGTGTTTTTTTTCAGGGGGGGTTGATTGTGGGGGGTTTTGTATTTTGGGGGGGTTTTTTGTTGTTGTTTGTTATCTTTGTTTTGGATTTCTTTCTTACTAAACAATGAGGTTTGGAGAGTTACAGAATAAAAATTCTACTTTCTTTTATTGCTGCCTCTGAAATACACCCCGACATCAAGTGACTGCTGCGAACCCTGTTCGTGGGTAGAATGAGACCTGTTAGGGGATAAAAAGGAAAAAAACGGCACCGTGGCGCTTACAGCTTTCTCCCTTCGGGTTCCTCAATGGAGCAGAAAGTACAGAGGCTTTGCTCTCACTCCCCATTATATCCAGGCCTTCGGTGGGTGGCCACGGCTGTCATTTTCCAACTTCTTTGTTGCCAGCAGACAATCTGCCACATACTCGGGGTAAGAAAGGGTAAGGAAAAAAAAGAGAAAAAAAGAAACCATGGGGGGGAAAGAAAAAAATTAAAACAAAATAAAAGTAATTAAAAAGTAAAAAAGAAAAATAAAATAAATAAAATGCTATATAAAAAGATATAAAATAAAAATAAAAAACCACAAAATAAAAATAACATGAAAATAAAAAATAATATTTTAAAAATTAAAAGTAATGGCCCCGCAGGCCGTCCCGTAGCAGGTATGGGCTGGGGGCAGTGAGGGCTGGGAGGCTCCCTGGGGGTGGGATCAGGTGGAAGGGACCCCCAGGAATTAAATCCAACCCCTGGCCCTGCACAGACACCCCAGAATCCCACCCTGTGCGTCCCTGGAGCGCTGTCCAAACGCTCCTGAAGCTCTGGGCTGTGTCCATTCCCTGGGGAGCCTAGGCAGTGCCTGAACCCTCTGGGGGAAAGAGCCTTTCCCAATCTCCATCCGCAATCTCCCAAATGCAGCCCGCCCTTGGGTGCTGTCCCTGCCACCTGAGGCCTCAGGGCTGAACAACCCCCCCCAACTCACCCTGACCCCTCAGGACAGCACTGTCACCCTGTGGGTGACACAAATCAGGGGCGAGCCCACCCCAAAACCCACAGAAGCCCCTCTTTACACAGATTTTCGAGCAGAACCACCTCCCCTGATTATGCTGAATCCCTGTCCCAGGAAGGAGTCGCAGCCACCAGGAGAGAGCTCGCCCTCCCACCGGGATCGGAGCTGTGGGGCTGCTCAGATCCCCCTGGAGCTGGTCAGATCACCCCTGTCCTGCCTGGAGCAGTGACAGGGACAAAAGGGAGCTTAGTTTCCCATCCATCCGTTCCTTCCTTCGGGAATTGTTTCCTCAAGGATGTGCGTGGAATTTCCTCCTGTGCCCTCTACCCCCGGATGTTTATTAAAGTTTATGGAATAACAACATAGCCCACTGAAAGTTTGTTTGGTTGGTTGTTTCGGTGTTTGTTTGTTTTTTATTTTACTAAGAAACTTCGGCTTACAAAAAGCAAGGCATAAAAAGAGTAAAGATTTTTAAAAACCCTCCAAAAACATAAAAACATGATTTCTATTTCACACCCGAGAGCCAGAGGGACGAGCTCAGCCCTGAGAGCCCATCAGCTGCTTCTGTGAGGGAAAATCCAGATTGGGATGGAACTCCAGGCACAGAGCTTCCTGGGAAAAGTCTGCAGAAAGCTGGGACAGGGTGAAGGAATGATGGCCAAGGTGGGAGGAGAAGCCTTTGGGTGTTGCACAGCACTGAGTGCCCGGGGCTGGGGCCCCCGTGGGTGGGCGTTACTCACCGCTCGTGAGTTACTCACACATTGCACAGGGGCCACTGGCACTGGAGGCTGCGCCCAGCTGCTCTGAGGTGCTGCGGAGGAGCAGCAGCAGCAGCTCCCGGTCCCAGGCAGTGCCACTGCGCTTCCTGGGCTTGGGAATTCACATTATTTGGGTCTTTTCCCTGGGGTTGGAGTTGGAGACACTGTGGGAGCAGCTGCCCTCAGGTTTAGGGACAGAAGTGCCCCTCGTGCCCCCCTCCCTCAAAAACCCCATAAAAACCTTCCAAAAGGCTCTTTTCCAAAGGTGCTGTTGGAACGTGCTATAAAAAACCTGCAGCTCTGTGTAAAGTGGGGATAATTCCCATTTTGCAGACACGGTTTCTGTGGGAAAAGGGGATTAATTAGGATGTTCCAGGCGCTTTGCAGTTCATCTCAGGTTTGATTTGGTCCCACTAATCCCCCCCAGCCCAGGGTCAGCCTGGGGCCAGGCCCTGCAGAGGATCCAGGGGTGATTTGGGGGAGTTGGAACAAACCTGGATGAATGAAAAGCTGCTGAGGAGCCAGGAAAAGTCAGGAATTCCATAATATCCCAAGCTGGAAGGGACCCACAAGGATCGGCCCTGGGTGAATCCCCCCTGGCTCCTCCTCGGACCCTCAAGGTCCTTCCTTTGTAGCCCTTAATTAATTAATTGGATTCTCCAGTCACTTGCTGCTGTCCTTCAGAAGGACACGCTAGGTCTGCACTGGCAGTGACATCAGGAATGAGCTTGGAGCAGAAACTTGATCTGACTTAAAACTGCTGAAAAATCCAGAAAATTCTGGTTTAAAGCTGCTGGGGAAAATCCAGAAAAAGCTGATACAGACCTGCTGAAAGAACTCCAGAAATATCTGATTTAGAACTGCTGAAAAAAACCTCCAGAAAAATGGAGTGGAATCCACCCAAACTCCAGCCTGGCTCCTCTGTCCAAAGGAATCACATCCCTCCTGTCTGCCAGGGGATTCCACAATGAGGGAAAACTCCTTCCCTTCCCTGCCAGGAATCTGGAATTTAGTCTGTGATTTACTTTTTCAAGTGCTGGAGAACAGCCTTAACTATGCCCTCAGGAGTGGGAAAATCCTGCCCATCCTGCATGGAAAAGCAGATCTTTAAGCAAGTGTTTTCCTGGGAATTCATCCTCGTTCCCTCCCTGGATGGGAAGCTGGGGAATGAGTTTGTGAGCAGCCCCCAAAATCAGTAATAATCATTAATAGTACATGGAATTCATGTGGAATTCATTCTGACACCCCCCAAATCAATTAATAAATCACTCACTGTATATGGAATGAATGCGGATTTTTATGACTTAAACGGATGAATTCAGCAGATTCTAGGATGCTCCACAATCCAGCTGCACTAAATGGAATATTGGTTTGACAAGACACCAAAAATCCATGGAACTGTTGCCCAGGAACCTGCCAGGCTGAGAGAACCCATGCAAACACTGCCAGGATAATGGAAAGTGGGGGGCTGTTCCCCATTTCTAAGCCAGGAATTAACATCAGGCTAGGGACAGAAGGTGCTTCCCATCCCAAAAAACCCACTGGAATTTTTTCTCCTTGCTCTGACAGATTTCCAGGCCAGGCCTGGCATGAGAGGCTTGGATGGCATTAAAAAAACAAAACAAAAACAAAAAACCAAAAACAAACAAACAAAAAAACCCCCCCACAAACAAAAAACCCCCACCACCGTAAAATTCCAATTTTACCTGTCCTGCACCCTGGGAACAGGTGTTGGAATTATTACAAATCCAAGGATTTCAAACATGGACTCGGCTTCTGGAATTGCGGGGGAATTCCATCTCCACGGGCAGGGAATGTGACTGCTGCTGGCACTTGGAAACCCACACAAATCAGGGGAATTAATCCCCAATTTCCCAAAATGTCTCTCCCATGGGAAACGTTATTGGATGCCAAGCACCAAATGTAAGGAACTGTGCCAAAGCGGAGCTGTTCGGGCAGGAAAAGCTGATTGCTCTCTTCCTCATGTGCTTCCAGCAGCTCCCACTGGGATGAAATGAAGAATTTCCGGCTCTGGGAAGGTTACAATCCATGACAATTACCGAATTTTCCATTCTGGCAATGTTTACTCTGGAAGCTTTGCCCTCTAAAAGCAGGAATCCCCTCCTGAGTAAGGGCACAGGACGCATTTTGGGTTTTTATCGTTCCTAGTTTTGTCCCTGTGCTCCAGAGAATTCTGCGAGTGCCCTGGGGTGGAAAAGTGGCTGGAAAAGTCACGTCCGGCATTCCATGGATTTTTCCCATCTGCTGCCTCACCCCAACACCTTCAAAGCCAGACCAGAGATTTGTTTTGGGGTAAAAAATTTCGATTTTGTATCCTGTTCAATGCTCTGCAGAGAATCTGGTTTTTATGGAATGCATAGCTTGACTTGGGATTCCAAACAGGGAAGGGAGAGGAAAATCAAATTTATGGAATTAACTCGCTAATGGGATTAAAATTACCTAAATTAAAGTGGTTTCCAGGTGATGGAACCCACCTGGCTGTGGGATTCATGGAGATTCTTCATTTTTAACAACCCAGAATTATGGAAATCCCATTGATTCCCAGGCTGGGTGGGAAAAGCTGGGAATAGTTCCATCCCAAAACCTGATTTCCTGGGATTTTCCACGAGCCCCACTGAGCATCTCCCAAGGCAACCAAATCCCAACTTG
>NW_026690619.1:0-11183 GCF_015227805.2 Hirundo rustica | reverse complement strand
TTTTTTAATATATCTATTACTTAAACTTATCTAAATTGCTAATTACAGAAAAAACCCTAATTTCGGTTTACATAAATTAACTCTTATTGTGCCCCCCCCCCCCCCCTTTTTTTTTGAGTCCACTGATTTGGGGAGAAGCAACTGAAAAAAGGTTTTCACAGTCTCTGTTATCTCTTATTTCCTTTTTAAAGGTTAATTTCAAGTCTTTCGGGTGTGGTGTTACTGTCCACTCGGTTTCATCCGGTGAGGGTGCTGAACTCGGGTTCTCTCCAGGAGGGGGTACTGGCCCTTTAACTCTGGTGATGGGGGTCCATCCTTTTTCTTAGTGCGCACTGCTGTGTGAGTTGTTAACAGTACTTGGTAGGGACCTTCAAACTTCGGGGTCAGTGGGGTATTAGTCCACGTTTTGATCAATACCCAATCTCCAGGATTGATATTATGCACGTTTGCATCCAAAGGGGAAGTTTGAGGAAGATAGCCTTTCTTTCTGAGATTTTCTAGGGTTTGTCCAATGGTTTTTAGATATTTTCTAGTGACTTCCTCTCCTTCCAGGTAGTCTTTAGCACTATAAGGAGATAACAAAAAGGGAAGCCCGAATAACATTTCATATGGTGACACTCCTATATCTGCTCGTGGCTGTGTTCTGATTCGTAATAATGCTAGGGGTAAGCATTTAAGCCAATTTAGTTGAGTTTCTGCTATTAGTTTAGTCAGTACATTTTTAATGGTCTTGTTCATTCTTTCTACTCTGCCTGAGCTTTGGGGATGCCATGGGGTGTGTAACCTCCATTTTATCCCTAAGGCTTGTGTTACTTGTTGTAGAATTTGTGCTGTGAAATGGGGCCCTCTATCTGAATCAATATTATTTATCAGCCCATACCGAGGGAGGATATCTTCTAATATTATTTTTGTTACTACTTCTGCTGTTTCTCTTTTTGTAGGGAATGCCTCTACCCAGTGGGTAAGGTGATCTATGATCACTAGCAAGTGTTTGTAACCTTGAACAGGGGGCATCTCAGTAAAATCAATTTGCACATTCTGGAAGGGCCTTAAGGCTAACTCCCTCCCTCCAGGCTCAGTCTTCCTCATAACTTTTTGATTTATATTCTGACATATTATACATCCTTGAGTAACTGCTTTTGCTAATTCGTGTACTCCAATACATAGGTTTTCCCTTAGGAAATGGTCACATAACCCCTGGGTTCCCCAGTGGGTTAGATTATGTATTTCTGTAAGTATTTTTCGGGCTAGGGCTTTATTCAAGAATTTCCGTCCGTCAGCTGTTAACCACACTCCATGTTCCCCCTGGTGTAATCCTAATTCTTTTATTGCTTTCTGCTCTTTTTCACTAAACACCTGCTCTATCCCTTCTTCTTCTTTTCTTGGTATTTTCTCCAATTTGAGGATTTTTACTGGTTCTCCTGGTTCTAAAGCTGCCTCTCTGGCTGTTTTATCAGCTAACTGGTTTCCCCTTATCTCGGGCATATTTCCCTTTTGATGCCCTTTTATGTGAACTACTGCAATTTCTACTGGTTTTTGTAAAGATTTTAACACTGACTTTATTAATTCTGTGTGTATTAAGTCTTTCCCTTTTGAATTTAAATATCCCCGTCCTTCCCAAATTTTCCCAAATGTGTGCACAATACCAAAGGCATATCTAGAGTCTGTGTAAATGGTCCCTCGGTCATCTTTAAGTAAGTCTAGCCCTCTCTTTAGTGCATATATTTCACAGCACTGCGCTGACCAATTACTTGGTAACTTTCCCTTTTCTAAGACTTCCATTTTCTCTCCCTCAATCACAGAGTATCCGGATGTTCTTTTCCCTTCCACCACTTGGGATGACCCATCTGTGAGCAATACTCTCCCAAATGGAAGGGGTGTGTCTTATAGATCTTCTCTCACTTTTGTCTGCATATCAATGAGTTCTAGGCAATGGTGTTCTATCTCTTCGGTGGGTTCGCCAGAGAGAAATTGGGCTGGATTTAAGTTTTTTCATGTTGTCAGTTCTAGGTTATCTGTATTTATTTGTATAATTTCATATTTTAGGATTCTAGAATCTGTGAGCCACTTTTGAGCTCTTTGGCTTATGTTTGTTTTCAAATCATGTGGAGTATGTATCTTTATCTTTCCCTGTAATGTTAACTTTTGAGCCTCTTCTATCAAAATAGCTGCAGCAGCGGCTGCTTGGAGGCAAGCTGGCCGTCCCCTGGCCACTGGATCTAGTAGTTTTGATAGAAATGCCACAGGTTTTCAGTATCCTCCCCATTCTTGGGCTAAAACTCCATATGCTATCCCTTCCTCAGTGTTTACAAACAAATCAAACTCCTTTTTAAGATCTGGTAAGCTTAAAACTGGTGCTGAGGATAATTTCTCTTTTAGATCTTGTAGCTGCTTCTCGTCACTCTCTGTCCAATTCATTGGTTCGTGGTCTATTAATTTATCATAAAGAAATTTGACCCCTTGACTGTACTTACCTGTCCAGTGCTTGCAGTATCCGAACAGGCCTAGAAGTTTCCTTATGTCTCTCTTAGTTTTTGGAGGTGATATAGATACTATTCCTGAAATACTTGCAGGACTTAACCATTTACTACCTTTTCCAAATATGTGTCCTAAATAAGTGACCTCAGTTTCCACAAACTGTAGTTTACTTTGAGATACTTTTAACCCCTTTTCTCCAAAAAAGTTTAAAAGTTGTATACTTACATCTTTAACTTCTTTCTCCATCTCCCCTGATATTAATAAATCATCCACATAGTGCAAAATTTGAACTCCTTCTTTGGGACTAAACTGTTCTAATAATGTCTCTAGGGCCTGTCCAAAGATATTTGGCGATTCCGTATATCCCTGCTGGTAACCGGTCCACCTTAGCTGTTGTTTTCTTCCCCTGTCTGGATGTTCCCATTCAAAGGCGAACCAATCCCTACACTCTTCCTGCTAGGGGACATGCCCAAAAGGCATCCTTTAAGTCTATCACTGTGAACCAGGTATGCTCTCTTGGAATTTTACTCAGCAAGGTATATAGGGGTTAGGTACCACTGGGTGTCGAGCAATAGTTCTTTTATTATTTCTCTCAAATCCTGGACTAATCTAAACTTTCCCTCATCTTTCTTTATGGCCAATATAGGGGTGTTATGAGGGGACATACAGGGTTCTAGGATATTTTCTTTTAAAAGATGCTCAATTACTGAAGCTAGCCCTTTCCTTCCTTCTGGTGACATTGGGTATTGCTTGACTCTGATGGCAGGGGGATCTTTTTGCATTTCTATCTTAATGGGAGGGATATCTAAACACCCATCTTTTCCCTCTGTAGCCCACACTTCTGGATTTATCTCTTGTATATCCCCTTGGGTCAGTTTCATGATATGCACAACCATTTTTCCATCTTTTGGGATAACTCCTACCCCGAGCTGCACTTGTAAGTCTCTGCCTAGTAAATTGGTTTCTGTATGTGGTAAATAAAGAAAATCAGCTAACACAATACTTTGAGTTCCCTTTTATCTCTACTCCTTCAATTATTAATGCTCGAAAGGGCCTCCCTTCAGCCCCTAACACTTCACAAGTTTTTGTCCCGATTGTTACCCCTGTTGGTAATTTCCTTAAACTTGACCTATCAGCTCCTGTGTCTACTAAGGATTCATATTCTTCACTTTGGGGCCCCACATCAAAGTTTACTAGAGGCTCATCTTGTTGTTCCATTGGGTCCCCTATTTTATAGAGCCTCTGACACCCCTAATCCTCCCCTTTCAGCACCCTCTCCAGGGCATCTTGCTCCCTTGCAATAGCTTCATCAAAGGATAATTTCTTACAGTCCCTTTTTAAATGCCCTATTTCACCACAGTAATAACAAGTTCTATTCTCTCCTGGGTTACTTCTTTTTAAATTTACCCACGGTGGTACTATGGGTGACTTTGGTTCTTTAAATGAGGGTCTTGGTCCTCCCTCACTAGATTTCAAAGAGCAGTTTCTCTGGTTTTCTGCTACTCCAGTACTTTCTCTTGCTACAGCTACCATAATGCGAGCCTTGGCTCTAGCTTTTTCTTCTTCTCTCCTCAAGTAAACTTTTAAGGCTTCTTTTAATAATTCATTAATACTTTTCTCCTGCCAATCTTCAATTTTTTCTAATTTTCTCCGTATATCTGGCCATGACTTTGTTACAAACTGCACTTTTAGAATTACTTGTCCCTCAGGACTATCAGGGTCTATGCTTGAATATAATTGAAAATTTCTTTTTAATCGATTTAGCCAAGTGGCAGGAGTCTCATCTTTTTCTTGGGACCCATCAAAAGCTAATTTAGTATTATTCCCTCTGGGGACAGATTCTCTTATGCCTCTTACTATCAAGGACCTATAGTCTCTCATATTTTGTCTTTCTTCTTCTCGATTTGGGTCCCACCCCGGGTCAGCTATCGGTAATTTATGATCTCCAGGTGGCCCTAACCTATTTTCCCTTTCCCAGATTCTGATACTTGCTGTTCTGATCATTCGTATTTCCTCAGGGGAGAACAAGATGTTTAATATAGAATTTAACTCTCCCCAGGTATAAACATTGGGTCCAAGGAATTGGTCTACTTGTGTGGCAATACCTATGGGATCTTCAACTAAATTTCCTAGCTCTTTCTTAAATCCTCTTACCTCAGAGGCTGTTAATGGGGCATTTACAAATCCTACTCCTCCAATCACTCCTCCCATAGGCACTTCCCTGAGGGGAAAAAGTCTTTCTGGCTTTAAGGCTTTTGACCTGGTGTTACAATAGGGTCCTTCACTTACATTATCAACTGATAACACTGTCTGGGTTAGGAATGCCTGGGGATTTCCAGGAGAATGGGATGACTCACTGGAGTCTGTAGGGGTTTTGGTTAACTCCCAATTAGGGGGTGGCAGGGGAATTACTGTAGGTGAGGGGGAGGTAGTAAAATCTGTAGGAGGAGAAGCAGAGGATGGTACTGTGGGAGGAAGGGGGGCTAGGGAAGAGGTTATATTTTGGGAAACTGAAGGGGTTATAACTGGGGCTAAAGAACTTTGACTATTGGAAGGAGGTGGCAAAGGGGCTGTTGGGAGAGTAGGGGGAGAAGGTACTAAGGATTGAGGAGGAGAGCTGTTAAGGAGGGGTGATGATGGAACCACTGGGGGAAGAGGAAGAGAGGGTTCTGAAGGAGTTTGAGTTTGACTCGGGGAAGTTAGTAGGGGAACTGGGACAGGATTTTGAGGGACTTGGGGCACTTCTGGGTAAATTGGAGGGGGGTAAATGGTCTAGAGGGTCCCATCTTTGATTAGTTTCTTTTCTTTCCTCTTTCTCTTCCTTTCTTTCACACTTTTCTTTTTCTTTTAATTTGCAGACTTTTATATTCTCTCTACTCATGGCTCTCTTTTGCCAACAAGCAGCATAGGCTAATTGATTTACGTCTGGATCTTCCTGAGTTCTTAGGTACTGATTTAACTGATAGCACATCCACTCATCATGTGTTCCAAACCATGGCCACTCTCCTGGTAATTTTAATTTTGGCCAGACTTCTGTGCAATAAAACACCATTTTAACCTGATCTAGTCCTTTCGTGGCTTCTAAGGAATCCCATTTAGCTAAAAGTTGTTCTAAGGGACTACCAGGTGGAATACTCTTCACTTTGTTATTTTCCTTTTGGGATTTCTTCTTCTTACTAGTACATTGTCCCATTTTCTTTAAACTGAAAAAAATTTCAAAGGTGCCCTCTACTGACAGGCAACACCGGCTTTTAAGCAAAAAAAATTCTTCGGCTTTTCTCACTCTGCTTCAAATCTCTTGACTTAATTCTTGAACACTTCAACATAAAACTCCTAAACTTTATGCTTTTCTACTCTTTCCTACACTTTTGCTTTCATTTAGGGAACAAACTCTCTCTTTCTACTCACTTTCTCCAACCTTCTTCACTTTCTTGGACGCTCACACTTTACTCACACCAGGGGCTCAGACTCTCTTCTGACCCCTTTGAGGTGAGTCCTAATGACCTCACCTCCTATGTACCCCCGCGCCTTGCCTCACCCCTGAGACTCTGGACACGCTTTGCGGCGCACGACAGGGTCCCTAGTACTGGCATCCCCTTCCGGGCCTCAGGGCCTTCCCACGCCTTAGCCCCCGCCGGGCCGGACACCTTCAGTCCGAACCCCGGACTAGACTGCCCTGTCACTAGTACCGTTCCCCTCTTCACTTTTTGAAACGGAGGTAAGAGGTCAAGACTCCTCACGGGTTACCTGGGGGGGTATCCCTTCCTTGTTTCCAAGGATCAACCCGAGCAGGGCCCGACCCCCTTTGCCTTCCACCAGGACTGGCTTGACTACTTCTCCCCAGCGAAGCAGCCTCGGCAAGAGGGATGAGTGTGTGTGTGCAGGATGCCCGCCTTGCCTCCAAGCTGACTCCCCACCCCGGTGTCCTCGGGCTATGGGTTTACGGCCTCCTCCCTGAGACCGCGGCAGCACACCCTCTCCGGTGCGTCTGGCTCAGTCCTGGGAAGCAGGGACTCTCATGAGCTCTCGGCACCCGCAGTGTCTGGGGACACCCCGTCAACCCTGGTATGGTTTTCCCGCCCCTCCAGGGATTCTAACACCTCCTAGGCTACTCGAGCCCTTAAGGGGGGGACCTGCCCCTAATGCATGCCACTCACACTCTGTTTTCCCCTGCACGCCCAGGGGGGGGGTCTTTCTGCCCCTAAGGAGACGCCTCACTCACTAGTTTCTTTCGCTTCCCCCTTTTCCTGGCCGGCCCCCTCGCGGGGGTCCGAAACCGCAGTACCGAGGGGTCCACACTCAGTTCCGGGGGTCCGAGCTGCTGGCCCCCGACTCTCTCACACTCCCACTCGCACGTCTCCTTTACCCGCCGCCGGAATGCTCACCCTCCGGCGCTCCTCCTCGTTGCCGGTCCCAGGCTGCTCCCGCTTGGGCAGCTGTCCCGGAGGTCCAAAGGGCGAGTGGCCGTCCCATCTTTGGTCCCTCTTCAGGCATGGCCAGATCCTGGATGAGCCCCAAAAATTGTTCTGAAAAAAAAAGAGAGCCAGAGCGACTGGAGACTTGCTCCTTTTTATGTTTTTATTATCAAGCTTGGCTCTGGGGGAGCTTGCTTGCTCCCTTGGCAACGTGGAGGAGGAGGTACACACAGCTTCGCTTCACAGCAAAGCTGGGGACTCCCACACCCCTCACGGGCTTTTTCCCCTTGCCAGGGAGTCCGTCTTCGCTTTGCTGATCAGGGGTCATCCAGCGATGGGGAACCCCTCCTCAGGTCATGGCAACTAAATAAAGCTGCTTCGGCAGACCCCCGTACCCCCTGCACTAGTCTAAAGTGCAACTTCAGTCCTGGATTTTACTTTGGTTCTCTGCTTTAAGAGTCTCTCATTCTTGAGTAGTTCCCAGAATTCCAGTGTTCTTTTTATTTGCATATTCAGAAGCTATCCGACGAATGTGAGCAGAGATATACAGGTAACAGAGTAACTCTTACTTAACAAACAGAAGTACATAAGATGATTAATCAATATTAAAACAAGAATAAGGCAAATTCTTGAAACAGAACAAGCATTTACAACCTTAATGGAATTTTAACAATTAAGTAACTAAAACATAGATCATTTGAATAGAACTCATTTATAACACCAGGTCTTGTGTGCGTGCAGGTCTGAGAACTGAGGGATGGAACAGCTCTGCTGGGGGGAAGTTCTCTTTTTCTTGTTTGTTTTTCTGTTTGTATTTTTGTTTGGTTTAGTTTATTTTTCTGTTCTTTTGTTGTGCTTGTTTTTGTTGGTTTTTGGGAGAGCTTTTTTTTTTTTGCTTTTTTTCTTTTAGTTCTTTTTTTGGGTGGTGGGAATTTTTGGTTTTGTATGTGTTTTTTTCTGTATGTTCACTTTTTGGGTCCTTTTCTTTTTTTTTTTTTTTTTTTTTAATATTAACTCCCCCTGTCAGCTCTGGGCAGAGCTCTGTAACTCTATGTGACACTTGCCTGTGGCACTGTGGAGGTGGCCAGGGGGACCTTCCCCGAGCTGTGTGCACAGGAATGCACATCAGCCCAGGCCGGGGGTGCTCAGTGCCCGGTCAGTTTTGCTGTCTGGGTGTGGCTCTGGACGCTTCCCTTGGAGCGTCTCCAGGCAGGGAACGTTGGAGCTGTCACCACCGTGGTGTCACAGAGAGGGGAACGCT
The DNA here is from genome assembly GCF_015227805.2 of Hirundo rustica. Taxonomy (NCBI): domain Eukaryota; kingdom Metazoa; phylum Chordata; class Aves; order Passeriformes; family Hirundinidae; genus Hirundo; species Hirundo rustica. Next base: position 3,029 of record NW_026690619.1, on the reverse strand, counting down.
GGGGCTGTCCCGCTCCTGCCCCGGCCCCAAGAGCTCTGCCAGCGCCTGGAGGAGACACAAAGGCTGAGCCCAAGGGTGAGAACTGCAGAAGGGGCTGAGCTGGGAGGGAGGCAGCGGGATCATGGAGTCCAGGCCCTGGCCCTGCACAGACAGCCCAACAGTGGCAGCCTGGGCATTCCCGGGAGCGGTGTCCAAAGGCTCCTGGAGCTGCGGCAGCCTCGCAGCTGTGACCATTCCCTGGGGAGCCTGGTGAGTGGTCAAGCCCCCTGTAGGGGAAGAAGCTTTTGCTGGTCTCCAGCCCGCAGCTGGCCTGGCCCAGCCCCAGCCGTTCCCTGGGGTGCATTCCCTGCTGGCCCCGGGGCAGAAGTCTCAGCTGCCCCTGCTGCTGTCCCTGGGCAGGAGGCGCAGCCCCCGGGGAGCTCTGAGCTCCGTCTGCTGGGCTGCGGCCGAAGCGAGCCAGTGCCGGCAGAGCTCTGGGGAAAGGTCCCGGCCCTGGCTTGGGGCTGGGCCAGTGGCCCAGGGAGCAAATCAACTTGCAGCTGCTGCCCCAGAGCAGGGAAGAGCAGGAATTGCTGGCTGGGAGAGACTCTTGCCAAGGGCCTGCAGCACCAGGACACAGGCCATGGCTGGATGCTGCTTGGGGCCAGGGTGAGCTGGGATGTGGGGATGGACTTGTTCCCTGGGAGGGCGGTGGGGCCCTGGCACAGAGTGGGAGGAAAAGCTGTGGCTGCCCTGGAATGGCTGGAAGTGTCCAAGGGCTGGTTGGAGGGGATTCCTGATCAGCGGGGATGGGACGGGACGGGACGGGACGGGACGGGACGGGACGGGACGGGATGGGATGGGATGGGATGGGATGGGATGGGATGGGATGGGATGGGATGGGATGGGGCAGTGTAATGTGGGGATTGGAGTGTGGGGTGGTGTGAAAGTTGGGAGGGGTAGGGATTGCAGTGGGGGGAGAAGGTGGTTTGGGCTCTTGGAGTAGGGGAGTGGAGGGAAAGAAAGCAAGTGGCAGTTTTTAAAGGCTGCTGGTGCCTTTAGGAATTTTGGGGCCTGGAAGTGTCTTGTGGGAGGTTGCTGTGAAATTGGGAAGGCTGAGTTTAAGGTGCTGTGCTGTGCAGGGCTGAGGTGGAGGGGCAGTGATTTTGGGAGGGTAAGGGGAGCTGCTCCCAAGAAAGAAAGAAAGAAAGAAATGAGAGAGAGAGAAGGAAATGAATAAGGAAAAAGGAGGGAAGGTGTGAAGGAGGGAAGGAGGGAAGGAAGGAAGGAATGGGCGGGTAGGAGGGAAGGGGAGGGATGGGAGTGAGGGAGGACAGAAGGGTTTTAAATGAAACTCTATATGTCTATTTTAACAAGCAATGAAGTTAAATTTAGCTGCAATGTAATTTTATTTAAGTAGCATTTTATAATCAAGCATATGCAAATTTCAGCAGTTGATTAATTAAAGCTAAGTACGGTTTGGATAAAGCTAAGCAAAACCGGACCGGGGGTAGGGAGGGGGGCTTGCCACCCTACCTCATGTAACAAAACAAAGTATCCACCTTAAACTTATATACTGTACTGCTAATACTATTCATTAATATTTCCATGTAATCTCCTATTTTTCAATTCCTTAAATCTACGTCACATACTACATAGCTCATGCTCCACTTGTGTTAGGGGGTCTTCTTGGCTTTTTGGTGGTCTTCTTCAGATGAAGGCTCATCATCTTCCTCTCGTCCTATGAATTAATCTTACTGCTGCGCGTGCGCTCTAAGTTTTGTGTCTATACATAACTAAGCATTTGTTCCAAAAGTAATTATTTCATGGATCAAACACCACCAAACTCCCCTCCTTGGAATAAGTCCCAACTTTGTCCATCTCAAGGCCAAGTTCTATCTTAAGACATCCTGTATCCCCATAACATCTGCAAAGGGCCCATCTCCCTACCTTGGAGTAGTCCCAGCTTTGCCAATCCAGCTTTGAGACTCTTGCTTATCTCAAACTGCATCCTGTATCTTATTTTTCTCATGTAGCATCTGCCAAGGGGCCCATCTGCTTTGTAACACTACTCACATCTACTTTTTCCTTTACTACTTTATAACAAATGTTTTCTAAAATATATATTTCTAAAATATTACTGAAGTTACAATTGGCATGAATAATTTTCATTTTTTACAATTTCCCCCATTTCTCTTTTTAATCATATTGATTCTTGCTTTTTAATTAAAACTGAACCTCAATTTCTTGTATATTCCAAATATTCCAGGTTTTCACGCTCTCTCATTTCAGCCTCTAATTTTTCTAACATCTCCCATGCTGCATCAAGCTTTTCGCATTCCTTCTCAAATTTGGTTAACATCTCTTGTGCTAGAGCAGTCTCTTTACAGAATCACAGAATCACAGAATAATGAGGTTGGAAGAGACCTCTAAGATCATCAAGTCCAACCTATGCCTTAACACCTCAACTAGACTATAGCACTAAGTGCCATATCCAGTCTTTTTTTAAACACATCCAGAGATGGTGACTCCATCACCTCCCTGGGAAGACAATTCCAGTGCTTTATTATTCTTTCAGTGAAAATTTTTTCCTAATTTCTAACCTGTACCTTCCCTGACGTAGCTTGAGACTGTGTCCCCTTGTTCTGTCAGTTGCTGCCTGGTGGAAGAGACCGACCCCCACCTGTCTACAACCTCCCTTCAAGAAGTTGTAGAGAGTAATAAGGTCACCTCTAAGCCTCCTCTTCTCCAGGCTAAACAACCCCAGCTCCTTCAAACGTTCCTCATAGGGCTTGTGTTCCAAGCCCCTCACCAGCCTCGTTGCCCTCCTCTGGACATGCTCAAGCATCTCAATATCCTTCCTAAACTGAGGGGCCCAGAACTGGACACAGTACTCAAGATGTGGTCTCACTAGTGCCGAGTACAGGGGAAGAATGACCTCCCTACTCCTGCCGGTCACACAATTCCTAATGCAGGCCAGGATGCCATTGGCCTTCTTGGTCACCAATGCACATTGCTGGCTCATATCCAACCGGCTGTCGACCAGCACC
>NW_026690618.1:0-11101 GCF_015227805.2 Hirundo rustica | reverse complement strand
AGGGTAGTGTTGCTCCTCAGGGACTCCTGGAATGAAGGAAACATGTTTGACACTGTGGTGCCCCTTGGGACCAAGAGGCCATTGTGTCACTGTGGAACCAAGGAGACCATTGCTGCACTGCCAGCTCTCATGGAACCAAGGATCCATTGTGACACTGCAGGGCCTTGGGGGAGCAAAGAGGCATAGTGACACAGCAGGGCCCAAGGATACAAGGACTTTGTGACACCAAGAGGTTCCCTTGGAAGCAAAAGGACATTGTGAGAGTGGGAGGCCCTATGGAATCATGGAGACCATTGTGACACTCTAGTGCCTCACAGAACCGTGGTGACACCAAGAGTTCTGGGAGTATTGTTCTGCTGGAGGGTAGGAGGGCTCTGCAGAGGCACCTGGACATGCTGGATCCAGGGACCAAATCCAACAATGTCAGGTTTAACAAGCCCAAGCCTGGAGTCCTTCACTTTGGCCACAAAAACTCCTGAAGCGCTACAGGCTGGGGACAGAGTGGCTGGACAGTGGCCAGGCAGAAAGGGACCTGTGGGGACTTGTTACCCTGGTTTTTCTGAGTTTTTATAGCCTTTTGATTTTCATAAATGGAGTCAGATCTTTTTAGTTATTGTACAATATTAAGAGCAGTTTTCTACCTTTTCCCACAGATATAACATAAACAAATCCTTTGTTTTTCATTCTCTGTCCTTTGTTTGCATATTTCTAACCTGAAAACAATTGTAACTGACAGCTGGTTTAGCCACTTGCCTGAGGAGTGAAAAACCCCAGAAGCCAATCTTCTGCTAGACCCACAAATGTATGAAAAGTAAGAAATAAAACAAAGAGGCTCTCTCTCCGCCTGGATTTCAGCTTTTGGGCTAGACGGAGACACCTCTGCTCTGCAAAACCGCTTGTCTGCGTGTGGCTGCTTTGTGTGTCTCAGTGACAGGGACTGATGGACAGCAGGCTGGACATGAGCCAGCAGTGTGCCCACATGGCCAAGAAGGCAAATGGCTCCTGGCCTGGATCAGGAATGGTGCGGCCAGTAGGACCAGGGCAGTGATTCTTCCCCTGTGCTCAGCACTGGTTGGGCAGCACCTTGAGTGCTGTGTCCAGTTCTGGGACCCAAGTTTAGGCAGGACATGGAGGGGCAGGAGCGAGTCCAGAGAAGAACAACAAGGCTGATGAGGGGTCAGGAATACAAGTCTCATAAAGAATGCCTGAGGGAGGCATTATCCTGGAGGAGGCTCAAGGGAGGCATGGCGGTGTCAGGGCACAGGTTGGACTTGATGATGTCCAAGGTCTTTTCCAACCTTGCTGATTCTGTGGTTCTCTGAAACCACCCTTGCAGCAGTTGCAGGATGAGCCCTGGGCCTCCTCTCCAGAAGATCCAGCAGCCCAGGTCCCTCAGCTTCTCCTCACAGTCCCAAAGTCCATCCTGTCAGTCCTGCAGAGCCTCTGCAACTCCTCCTCCTTGCCCAGAACAGGGAGCCCCACAGCCAGACACAGCAGCCCAGATGTGCCCCCCTGGGCTGTGGTGCCTCTGGCAAGGGAGCAGCACTGCAGGAGCCTGCAGACAATTCCTGAAGCACTTGGAGGACGATCTTGCACCCCAAAGGGATGTTCCCATGGTGCCAAGTCAGGAACTGAAACGATTTGTGGGGCCAGAGAGGAAAGGGCAACCAGGGATGGGCTGATTGCAGGGGAGGGAACTGGGAAGGGCAATGGGAAGAAATTTGTACCAGGAAGGGTAAAGAAAGTCAAGGTGAAGCAAAGGAATTGGTCAGGGCAGTTTGAGGGTGGCTGCCAGGCAACCCTGGCTCTGAGCAACAACATCTGCAATGGCACAGGAAACTCACAGCCCATGAGAACAAAATTTCTGGCTGACTTCAGAGGCCACCACAAACCTGAGTGGTTTCCCTGCTGTCCCCCAGCCCTGCCTGGCCCCAGGGGCTGATGATGGCATTTGTGCTCCCTCAGGTTCATCTCCCCACACCAACACTATGGGGGTGCTCACGCCTGCTCTGGGCAGTGCAAACAGGGGCTCCTGAGTCAGTGCTGCCGTGTCTGTGCCTGCAAGGATGCGGCACCAGTGTGAGCTGGGGGAGAGGCCAGGGCTGCGGAGGGGGGATGTTGTTGGCAGGTGCATGAGAACGCACTGGGACGCTGCCCTGGGGTGTCCAGCGCAGTGGGGATGGATCAGCCCCTGCTCTGCTGCTCCTTCCCATCTCCCCCAGGGACCTTGCAGAGCCCCAGCCATGCTGTTTGCCCCCACCCTGCCCACAGCCACCCTGGGGCTGCTCACGGGGCTTTTCTCTGCAGAGCATTGGCCTGGGCGTGTTCTGGAGAGAGCCTGGGCAAGGAGCCTGGAGCCCCCAGGCCCTGCCCTGAGGCGTCAGCGCTGCCCCAGCAGTGCCCATGGCCTGTCCCTGCTGCAGCCCCAGCACTGCCACCCCCAGCACTGTGCCCGGCCCCGAGAGCACTCAGGCCCTAGAGCAACACCAGGGCCAGGAGGGCAGCGGGGCAGGGGCACGGCAGCAGCACTGGCAACACCAAGTGCTGCTGCTCCTGGCACAGCTGCTGTGCCAGCACTGATCTGCCCCAGCCCTGCACACAGACATTGCTGCTCCAGCTGCAGAGAAGGGAACAAAAGGGGGATCTCTGCAGAAAACTTGGCTGGGAGGTCCCTGAGTTCCTTTAAAGCCACCAAGAGTGCAGCCCATCATTGACTCAGTCTGTGGCCTATGGGAAGGTGGAGATAAACAAAATGAGAAATGGCACAAACAGTGACTTTTCCTTTTAGACAATATGAAAAAATATAAAACAAAGAAACAGAACCTCCAAAATGAAACCGACAAGAAGTATCAAAGATGACTTTTATTACCAGTGATTTGCAGAAATTGGCAATCGCTTTAATTTTACTGAAACCATCTAGTCATCAGTCTGCACACTGCAGCCTTGAGCTCCTGGTTCCTCAGGCTGTAGATGAGTGGGTTCAGGGCTGGAGGCACCACTGAGTACAGAACTGACAGGGCCAGATCCAGGGATGGGGAGGAGAGGGAGGTGGGCTTCAGATGAGCAAACATGGCAGTGCTGAGGAACAAGGAGACCACAGCCAGGTGAGGGAGGCAGGTGGAAAAGGCTTTGTGCCGTCCCTGCTCAGAGGGGATCCTCAGCACAGCCCTGAAGATCTGCACATAGGAGAAAACAATGAACACAAAACAGCCAAGTCCTATACAGGAACTTACAGCAAGAAGTCCCACTTCCCTGAGGTGGGATTTTGAGCAGGAGAGCTTGAGGATCTGTGGGATTTCACAGAAGAATTGGCCCAGGGCATTGCCATAGCACAGGGGCAGGGAAAATGTATTGGCTGTGTGCATGAGAGCATGGAGAAAGGCACTGGCCCAGGCAGCTGCTGCCATGTGGGCACAAGCTCTGCTGCCCAGGAGGGTCCCGTAGTGCAGGGGTTTGCAGATGGACACGTAGCGGTCATAGCACATGATGGTCAGGAGGAAATAATCTGCTGAGATGAAGAACACAAAGAAAAAGAGCTGAGCAGCACATCCTTTGTAGGAGATGGTCCTGGTGTCCCAGAGGGAATTGTGCATGGCTTTGGGGACAGTGGTGCAGATGGAGCCCAGGTCTGTGAGGGCCAGGTTGAGCAGGACGAAGAACATGGGCGTGTGCAGGTGGTGGCCGCAGGCTACGGCGCTGATGATGAGGCCGTTGGCCAGGAGGGCAGCCAGGGAGATGCCCAGGAAGAGGCAGAAGTGCAGGAGCTGCAGCTGCCGCGTGTCTGCCAATGCCAGCAGGAGGAAGTGGCTGATGGAGCTGCTGTTGGACATTTGCTCTTGCTGGACATGGAGATCTGTAAAAAAAGTAATCATGGAATAGTTTTGTCTGGAGAGGAGGTTCAATATCCCAGCACAGCTTGGTGGCACTTTCCCCCTACTGCTTGCCCAGGGCTCTGCTGCCTGGAGCTGCCCCTGCCTGCAGCTGCTTCCCTGTGCCCAGGGCTGGGCCCTGCCAGTGCTGCCAGAGCCCAGCCCAGCCCTGGGGGCTCAGCTCTGCCCTGCAGAGCCCTCCCAGCTCAGGCACTGCCCAGGGGCAGCTCTGGCTCTGCAGGCTCTGATGGCAACCTCAGAGCAACCCTGAGGAGGCTGGAAAAGTGACACTGACTACTTCCTGCAAGGGACCCTCTGCTGAATTCTGTTGCTGCCTGGTTTATTAAGATCTGAGAGAAAATTGTTTTGTTTTTCTCAACCTGAACTGAAAGATGAATATATATGTGCAATTTCCCATCCTGGCAACACAGAACAATAGATTAATAGAACAGGATTTCCCCTTTTATGCAGCCCCTGCCTTGCTGTGCTCCCTGTATAATCTACTTGGAAATGTTCTGGAGTTAAATGTCATGCTGGGAGCAGTCCTGAACAATGCAGCATCCTCACCACACAAGGAGAACAGTTCCACCCCTTACCAGCTGTCTCCTTCCACCCAGATCTTGTCCCCCAGTGCTGTGAGCAGCTCCCAGGGCTGGCTGAGAGCTGTCCCTGGCAGGCAGCAGAGTCCCTGGCCCAGCACAGCGCCCTGGGCTGCAGGACCCTGCTCTGCAGGACAGCCCTGGGCACCCCTGGCTGCTCTGCACAAGAGATAATCAGAGAATGTACTCACAGAGTCTGTAGGCATTGGGATGTTGCAGCCTTAGGACATCACTGCAGGAGCTGCAGCTGCCTTGTCCTGCAGCCAGAGGTTCCTGTGTCAAGGGCTGGGAGTGATTCTCCCGCAGTCACTCCTCAGCTCTTCCCAGCCCTGAGTGATTGAAGCTCTCTGTGCCTGTGTGCTGTGCCCGGGGTGGCTGCAGGCAGTGCCCCAGCCCTGCTGGGCTGGGAGAAGTGCTGCTCATTAAGAGAAATATGTTTTTAAGCTCTTCTTGGCTGCAAGGAGCGGCCTCTGTGCCAGGAGCCCGGCCCAGCTCAGCAGCACAGACACAGCACAAGGACTTTAATGACCCTCTCGGGCTTTGTGCTGAGGCACCTGAACATCAGTCCCTGAGAGGGAGCTGAAGAAACCTCTCAAGAATTCCAAGTCAGAATCCAACTCCAAAGTTTCTTGAAGTTTTAATGGGTCCCACTGAGGGACAGGACAGAGAAAGTGTCCCCAGGCCCCAGGCAGAGCAGAGAACTGGAGGCAGTGATGACAGGTGGGGACAAAGAGGAGTCAAGTCTTGGTGCCCTGGGGCACAGCAGCCTCTGTGCCACCAAGGGCTGTGAGGAGATACCTTGTCCTGAGGCCCTGGGGCCTCCTGGCACAGCCCCAGCAAGGCTGGGCACTGTCAGCCCCTTGTGCTGCCCTCAGCATCCCCCTCACATCCCAGTGGCCTCAAGGATCTGCTGGAAGGAGTCCCTGGGGAGCCTTGGTCAGCACCCAGGGACTGCAGGTTTTTCAAAGGACTTTGGGATTTGCTTTGCCTTGGGGTCTCTGAGAGGTTTGTGCAATCATGGCCTCCAATTATCTGCTTTAATTAGTCCCTTGAGAGGCTTTGTCAGGAACAACACTCAGTGGGGCTCAATAATACTTCAAGGTCCTTCAGTTATTTTAAGGTACTTGGTGTTTCCCTTTTAAAACCGTCTCTATGAGAAAGACTCTGCAATCATGGCTGAAATTATCTACTTTAACTAGTCCCTTGGGATTCTTAGTCAGTATAAAGTCTCAGTGGAGCTCATTAATACTTCAGGATATTCAAAGTTTATTAAGGAACTTTTTTTTGACATTGAGTCTGAGAGGTTTGTGCAATCATGGCCTCCAATTATCTGCTCTGAATCTCTTGAGAGCTTTGCCCTGACACTCAATGGGTCTCATTAATACTTTGAGATACTCAAGGTGTTTAAGGTGCTTTGGATTTTCCTTCCCACACTGAGTCTCTGAGAGGTTTTTATACAGTCCTGACCTCCAGTTCTCTCCTTCACAGACTCCATGGGGAGCCTGTTTGGGGATGGACCTCAGTGGGACCCATTGCGGCATCGAGACACTTTGGGTTTTTCTTCTGACTCTGACTCCTGGAAAGGTTTGTGCAATCTCCTCTCAGTCCCTGAGGTTCCAGGACTCAACACCAAATGCACCACAGGGCTCATTAGGATCACACAAGTCCTGACAAACCATGGCTGTGCCTTGATTTCCCTCTGGTCTGGTGCAGTTCATTTGGAAGTCTTTTTTCCTAGACTTATGGAGAAATCTTTCAAAGAGCTTCTAAGAAATATGGATTTCTATTTTCATGAATGAATTTTTCCCTTTAGCACAGAGGTGATTCCAGCATTCAGTGACTGATATTGATCCAGGGTCTCTCCCAAGGAGTTCTGCCCTGGTCAGAGAAGCTGTGACTTGAGGTGTGACCCATTGTGGACAACATTGCTCCACATTCCCCAACCCATCCTGTCTCTCCTCACTCACTTGGGACCTGCTTTGCTCAGAGAACTGGCTGCACTCAGACAAAAAAGTGGTTTTTCTTCTTTAACTTTAGCAATCTAAACTTTTGACTTTCCCCACTGAAAACAGACACTCTCCTCTGTTGGATTTCCTGGCTCTTTCCTGCTCTAAGGTCAGGGCAAATAAAACTTGGTAGACATTATTTTTGAAGTCTCACTCTGAAATTTATTATCCTTATCTATTACAAACTCTTGAGATGTGAGCTCTGTCTAACAAGTCAAGAAAGTGAGCCTAAAATGGTGTCTATTCAGGGCTATTTAAGTCCCAATTATCTAATAAACAGTTGATATCTATTTATACTTCTGATCCAATTATGATCACCCGAAACCCACAATGAGGACTTCTTTCACCTAATTACAGAAAACCAGCCAGATTCAGGAATAAGAAGGAAGAAGGTGGTGCAAAAAAGACAACTAATGCACACCCAAAGTTCTCCATCTTGGCTCTCATATGTCACCCTACACTAAAATCCCAAATGTAAGTTTTTTACCCTGTGAGATCACACACCACCACTTACACCCCACACCCACAACCCCTGTGCTATCACAAAATCTTGGAAGCCTGTTCCAAGACCTCAAGTCCAATGTGGTGCTTATCTGAGGGCCAGCACCCCTCAGCCCAGAAAGCCTGAAATTTTCAGCCTCCCCGATTCCAATACTCCTCAAGTGTGGGCCAAGCCCAAGGTGCCACCAAGAGCACTGCAGCCCTGCCCTGGGCCAGGAGTGAGGGTGGATCATCATCCCAACCTGCCCTGGGCCATTGCAAGGGGCTGTGGCCATGGACACTGCACTCACCCCACTGCTGGCTTTGGATCCCTCATCCCTTCAAGTTTCCTTGGAAAGCACCCCAAGGACCCATTTCTGCAGCGAGGTTCCCTGGCCATGGGGGATGTGAGGGGCTGCAGGTGGTCGATGCCCCATCCCTGGAAACATTCAAGTCCAGCTGGGACAGGGCTCTGAACAACCTGATCTGGTGAAAGATGTCCCTGCTCATCCCAGGCCTGGACAAGAGGCCTGAGTGAGGCCTGAACAGCAGGCCCTGAGCCAAAGGTGACCTCTGCATCAACCTTCCAGCCAAAGGTTATCTTTGTATCGGCTCATTAGTGAAATAAGCATGGTCATTAGCACTGTGATAGATGTATCCACTCATTAGTGAGACATGTATTGACCTTTCTGTTTTTAGAAGCTGGACAAGGTCATGAAATCTGACATCTGCCCTTGTTTGGGGCTGGATGGTCAAAGTCACCTCCCTTGGTTCCTCCTTGGGCCCTGGCCAGGCTTTGGGAGGGACCCAAGAGGAGGATGAAACCAGCTGTTCCTGCACTAGAAGTGCTGTCAGTTTGTTCATTCAGCACTATCAGAGCTGGGCCCTCTCACAGCCAGGTTGGAGCCTCACCTGTGGCTGGAGGCACCTGCAGGAATTCCCAGTGTCCAGGAGTGGCTCTCCAGTCCTTGGCTGGGACAGCTTCCCCCAGCTGATGTGTGGATGTGGGTGATGGGAAAGTCTGAGGGGAACTGGTGCTGGATCTTTCTCAATCCCTGCAGGCAATCTTTGGTAGTGATGGCTGGGTGCATTGCTGAGCTGCTCCTTTTGTGCTTCTTTGCTGCTTTGAACTGCAGTAAATGACACTGATTCCTTCAGGTGGTGTCAGTGTCTTTGGTGCTGACCCTGCCCACAGGTAAAACAAAATTGGTGAAGTCTGGCCAGATCACACCAAAATGTCACTTTTTAAATGTAATGTGAGGAACCAGTCCCATCTGAAATTCGTGGATGGGAAGCCCTTCCCTAGAGCTCGCTGGCTCTGGAGTGGGCTGAGGTCAGAGCACCCTGTCAGTGCTGGGGCAGTTGGTTAAAAGAGGCTGAACTGCTGGATGTGTTAAAATGCATTCAAATACTGCATATGGAAAAAGGAAAAGAACTTGTGGGTTTGGGAAGGTGAGGATAGATTTTATTAGCAGCAGATTGGAAACAGCACCACAGAAGGAAGAATTGGTTTTGGAATGCTCCCACATGGAGTGAGAGAATGAAGGTTTAAATCTTGAGCTCAGGTTTCTTTGTGCAAGTGAAATATAGTATTATAGCTATTATTAGTAATAGCTATTTCAAAATATATTGTGATACATATTTTTTTCAATTTAATTCAAAATCAATAATGTGAAATAATGCTGATTTTTTAGCTATGGCTTCTATAATGGTTTGGCACAGTTTTGCAGAATTACAGAATTACAGAATTTTTTAGGTTGGAAGAGACCTTCAAGATTATCAAGTCCAACCCATCTCTAATACCTCAACTAGACCATGACACTAAGTGCCATATCCAGTCTTTTTTTAAACACTTCTAGGGATGGTGACTCCACCACGTCCCCAGGCAAGCCATTCCAGTACTTTATCACTCTTTCAGTGAAAAACTTTTTCCTAATATCCAGCCTAGATCTCCCTTGTCGCAGCTTGAAGCTGTGTCCTCTTGTTCTGTCAGTTGTTGCCTGAAGAAAGAGACCAACCCCCAGCTGACTACAGCCACCCTTCAGGAAGTTGTAGAGTGTGACAAGGTCACCTCTGAGTCTCCTCTTCTCCAGGCTAAACAACCCCAGTTCCCTCAGTCGTTCTTCATACGGTTTGTGCTCCAAGTCCTTCACCAGCCTCGTTGCCCTCCTCTGGACACGCTCAAGCATCTCAACGTCCTTCCTAAAGGACACAATACTCAAGGTGTGGCCTGACCAGTGTCGAGTACAGGGGAAGAATGACCTCCCTGCTCCTGCTGGCCACACCATTCCTGATCCAGGCAAGGATGCCTTTGTCCCTCTTGGCCACCTGGGCACACTGCTGGCTCATGTTCAGCCAGCTGCTGACCAGTACTCCCAGGTCCCTTTCCTGCTGGGCACTGTCCAGCCACACCATCCCCAGCCTATAACGCTGCAGGGGGTTATTGTGGCCAAAGTGCAGGACTCGGCACTTGGACTTATTAAACCTCATCCTATTGGATTCTGCCCATCTGTCCAACTGTTCCAGGTCTTTCTGCAAAGCCCTTTGTCCTTCCAACAGGTCGACCCAAGCTCCCAGCTTAGTGTCATCTGCAAATTTACTAATGAAGGACTCCATGCCTTCATCCACGTTGTCAATAAAAATATTGAACAGAGCTGGCCCCAGCACAGACCCCTGAGGGACACCACTGGTGCCTGGCCACCAGCTGGATGCAGCACCATTCACCACCATTCTCTGGCCCGGCCATCCAGCCAGTTCCTAACCCAGCACAGAGTGCTCCTGTCCAAGCCACGGGCTGCCAGCTTATCCAGGAGTGTGCTGTGGGAGACAGTGTCAAAGGCCTTGCTGAAATCCAAATAGACAACATCCACAGCCCTTCCTGCATCCACCAGGTGAGTCACCTGGTCATAAAAGGAGGTCAGGTTGGTCAAACATGACCTACCTCTCCTAAACCTGTGCTGGCTGGGCCTGGCCATGTACTGGGGTCAGGCTGACTGGTCTGTAATTACCAGGATCCTCCCTCCCACCCTTTTTGTGAATGGTGTCACATTGGCCAGTTTCCAGTCATCTGGAACCTCACCAGTGAACTAGGACTGACGGTAAATGATGGAGAGCAGCTTCGCGAGCTCATCTGCCAGCTCCCTCATCACCCTGGGATGGATCCCATCTGGGCCCACAGATTTGTGGGTATCCAAGCATCTCAGCAGTTCTCTGACTGCCTCCTCTTGGATAATGGGGGAACCATTCTGTTCCCTGACACCATCAACCAACCCAAGAGAACAGTTTTCTTGAACGCAAGTTGTTTTTTCACTGAAAACTGAGGTAAAGAATGCATTAAGCACTTCTGCCTTCTCCTCATCTGCAGTTACTAAGTTCCGTCCCTCATCCAGTAGAGAAAAACGCCCTTTCCTTTTACCATTAATATATTTGTAGAAGTAATTTTTATTATCTTTTACAGATGTCGCCATTTTAAGTTCAAACTGAGCTTTGGCCTCTCTAATTTTTTTCCTACACGCTCTAGCAGCCCCCTTAAATATTTCCTGAGAGACCTGACCCTCCTTCCAAAGATGAGGCAGCCTCTTTTTATTCCTAAGTTCCTTCAAAACCCCCTTGCCCATCCAGGCTGGACGTTTACCTCATCGACTCATCTTTTGGTACACAGAGACATTCTGTTCCTGTGTCCTCAAAATCTCTGCTTTGAAGCACACCCAGCTTTCCTGAACTCCTTTGTTTTTAAGGGCTGCTTCCCAAGGAACTCTCTGAATAAGTCTCCTAAACAGGCCAAAGTCTGCCCTTCAGAAAGTCAGTGTAAGAGTCTTATTGGTGTTCCTCCTGATTTCACCAAATACTGAGAACTCTATAATTTCATGATCACTCTGCCCCAGTCGACCTCCAACCACCACATCTCCCACCAGCCCACCTCTATTTGCAAACAGCAGTTCTGACATAGTCCTTCCCCTGGCAGGCTCACCCACCAGCTGTGACAAAAAGTTGTCCTCCATGCACTCTAAAAATGTCCTGGACTGCCTCTTTTCTGCTGTATTAAGTTCCCAGCAGATGTCTGGCAGGTTGAAGTCACCCACAAGAACAAGGACTGATGATCCTGAAACATTCTCTGGCTGCTTATAAAATAACTTGTCCACCTCTT
>NW_026690617.1:0-11185 GCF_015227805.2 Hirundo rustica | reverse complement strand
GAGAAATAGCAGAAAGGAATCTGGAAATGTTTTTGTTTCCATGTTTTAATTTCTTGCTGTTCTGTTGACAGATTACTGTGCTGCTGTTGTATTTTGGTATGGTCATGTCTACAGACAATCAAGAGGAACCATGTGTCTCGGTTTTCCATAATCTGTATGAGGCTCAACACACTCCAGTTACCTGCCTTCAGACATCTAATAGTTCAGCTCATGGTTTTCCCAATATTTGAGGTAAGTAAAATGCCAAAAATATTATTTTAGGGGTTAGTGTTTGGCTGGAGTATACATTTTAGAATCCCTAATACTCATTTCTCCTAATCTCATCCAGGTCAACAAGAACTGTGGCTGTTCCTAGCAGGGTTGGACTGATTTAGTGAGTTATTTTATGCTTTCAAAGAGATGTGTGTGTTGTGAATGCCATTACACAGACTGTATGCTTGATCATACAGAATAGGAAATAGTGACCAGAGCTAAACTGAAAAGCTGTCCCCACAACTTCAAAGGAAAGAAGAAAAGGAAAATAAAGTTTCCTTCAGAGCAGCTTTTGTACCTGCACACACTAAGGTTAATCAAATCTTATGCTTCAGAGTATATGGCTGATTAGCTTGTGTCTGGAAGCACTTCCCCTTATTTGCCATTCTACTCTTAGCTGCAGAAAGAACAAAGTTCATGTTAGTTCTAGGATATTTGTCATTTTTTTCCCTCATTCACTTGCCACAGAAACTTTGAAAACTACTGGTTGTACTGAGAAGTGTCCTATGAAGAACAGCTCTGTTCTGACAGTGAGGTTGGGAAGCCTGAAAGCTTTGATATGTATTAGAAAACAAAATTATTTTACCTTTACTACTGTGAGATGCCTACCTTCTTTATAACTGTTATAAGCTTTATAACTGAGAATGACTTATACTTCCATTAACTGTTGGGGTAGAGAAGGCTTTTCTCTCCTGCAACCTATGAAGGTATCTTTGAATTATGATCTAAATAATAGAGAGACTAAATAGAGGCTGATGTTGTGTGTTCTGATTTGTGTTATTTGGTTTTTTAACCTTCATAATTAAGTAGGAATGTCCAGGAAAAAAAAAATCTCAGGATTTTCCTTCCTTCTCTCTTTCTCTCTTTCTCGTTTCCATGGGAGATCTTCTTCATCCCGTTAACCTTCAAAGTCCTGTGTCAACCTACCTATTAATTCTGGCTTCCTTTTCCTTCCTTTTTCTTTTATTCCTTCTCCTCTCCTCTTTTTTTTTTTTTTTTTTTTTTTTTTTTTTTTTTTTTTAGTTATTTTGGCTTGCAGATATGAAGGGGCACTGACTGTCCATTCAGTACAGCTCTATCAACTTCATTACTGTTCTAGCAATTTACTCTTGGTGAAGAGTTGGCCATGGGGCCTGTAAGAATTTATGATGTCAAGGTCATGTAATTACAGACTTTTTTAATTTCATGAAGAGTTTAAGGCACAGGTAATTTGCAATGTAATTATTAGGGATTTAAGCACCTGTGTGCATGCCTGGCCTCACTAACTGTCACAGGGTGAAGCACATACCTGAGCTGTCTATAACATAAAACAGCACCATTGGCCAGGCACAATCTGTGGAGACCACTTCTTCCACTCTCCTGCTGTGACCTGGGTCCAGCCTATTTCACGTGATGCAGGTTTCGAGTGATTTTGCAAAACGAATTTTCCACTTAAAACAGTGATATCAAACATAAGACTGGATAGTTACATAACCTTAAAAACGGAGTGGGCAAAATTCTAACCTTGAATTGAGGGTATGGGGAAAATGGGGTCATGTGTCAGAGAGGACGTTAAGCTGTGTGTATTCCATGGCTGTAGATATCAAGCAATCTAGAGATGTACTATGGATTAGTTATTCTGCCCTGATAGTGTTGGGAAGACAAACATATTTGGGCTTCTGAAGATCACTGGGAGAAATAGAAGGGAACATTTTAGGCAAGATAATTTTTTCTTACCTTAGATAAAATTCCTTAATAAACATCTTGAAGAGAGGATGTTTACATAATGCCTGACTCTTGTTCTGCTTAATAAAAGCAGCAATTTAATTTTCCCTTGAAAAAGCCAAATCTCAATGAATTGACTGGGAATTTTGGTCAAAGGATTTTGGATAAGTATCCTACACTATTCTCCTTAAAGCATCTAAATAACTTGTAGCCAAATGTGACTTCTGATCATAATTACAGAGGTCTGGTACCTGATGGATATGTTATCATCACTCACAACTAAAATATTATTAATAATGTAATATTAATTAGCTACATATTTGTTGATGAAGCAGCAATTAAAAACCAACCAACCAACCAACCAAAAAAACCAAAACCAAAATAAAAACTGAAAGCAAAACCAAACCAAAACCAACAAAAAACCTTACAACAAACCTTTCCTGCCAAGAAAAAAAAAAAAAAAACACACCAAAACAAAACCTTGAAATTATGAAGAAAAGTGAATGAAAGGTAGTTACTCAGATCACAACATATCTGACCTTATTGTCCTGACCTTAATACTTTGACAAAAAATATATAAGGATAATGTTTTTTTTCTAGTCATAGATTGCCATGATTTCATAGGTTTAGTCTTATACCTTGAGTAAGAGGAAACAACTATTTCTTCTAATTTCTATAAAGCAGCACAGAGAACATTTTTAGTTCATTTCTTTAGAAAAAATGTCACTTGTCATTCTCCCTATTATAGATTTATTTAGAATAAAGAGTGGTCCTTAATTAAATTACTTTTCTAGTGTTTAATATATTTATGTCTTTATTGCAGGGAAGAGAACAGCAGTTCACTTGAACTTACGTGTCTGCTTACAACACTTTCTAAGCCACTAGAAAGAAGATGAAATTTGGTGGAGCATAAGCTTTTATTTTTATATTATACCAGATTTTCAGAATATCTTTACATATTTATTTATAATGTTTTTAGCACGCTAATGTTAATTTAATCTCTTTGAAAAAAAAGTGTCATCAGGCTTGTAATGAATGATAGATTGGGAAATAGGGAATTGATAATGTTTTGCCATTTCTGTGTGGTCTAAAATTCTAGTTTAGATCTACACTTAGGAATTATTTATATCCTCTTATGTCATATCAATTTAAATAATATTCCACTCATTGAGGCATAAAGAATAATGTTAATATTAAAGTTTCTATTTAAAATTTGTTAATTGCACATGAAGGGGTTATATCTGCTGCATTCAGGGTTTTTAAATTTAATTTTATTGTATTAGAAAATCTATGAGGTTAAATCTGCAGAAATTATTGCTTTTAAATGTTGTATAATAAGAATCTTGCTGCTGTTATGAGCACTGAATAATGTTCCTTCATCTCAAATAAGCCTTGTTAAAGCTACAGTTCTGGAACTGCCAGGATTTAATACTATATTTGGGGCTGATCCAGCTCAGCTTTACTCATGTGAGTAGTTCTATCTCCTCTGAAGAAATCTGTACCTAAGCAAGGGTTACTGGTGATCCCTCTGCAAAGTTATTGATCTGGGGAAAAGCTGGAAATGAAGAAGAAGGAGGGATGAGTTTATAATTTCCACCCATCTGGGCACTGGCCTCCGAAATTAATATATCTCCAAGTCGTTTTAGAGAGAAGTGGGTCAAATAAAAACTGAAGCCTGGGACAAAGTATTAAAGGACACTAAAGACGTGTTTTGACCCATCTCCATACACCTATATCAGGTGGACAAGAAAGGTGAGGACTTGGCATCTCCACACAGAGAGGAGAGTCCTCTGCCCTCTGACCACTCTCAGCTCCTGCTCAGCACAGCTGAGGGCCAAAATCAGGAAAGCACATTTTCAATAAGAGTTTTCCTGATCAGACTCCACAGGGGAAGTCACCAGAAGCAGTTTTATCCTCTGGGAAAGGAAATTATTAAAGTAAATATTAATCTACTGACTACTGAAGGTGTGTGGAAAATAGTCATTGACTTCACTCTCAACAGAAAACAGCCCAATATGACTGTAAAAGTTACGGTCTTAAGTGAGTGACACTTTGCTTGTTGTAATGCTGAAAAACAAATCAAGTTATCTTGCTTTCTGCTCGAAGCACAGATACTAAGCTTGATTCAGTTCCCACTTTCATACAGTGACATCATTCTGGTGGAAAAATCTTGACCACAGGATTAAATAATGAGAAAATTGATGAGAGAGCAGAACCAGTCCAATTTGTCTATGACTGATATTTTGAAATTGCTGAAGTTTTAAAATTTCAGATTCACATTGGTCAGGTCTCTGTCTTCTGACAACATATGCTTTTAATTTTAACCCTAGATTAACCTGAACAGTATAATATTTAATTTTAATTAATCATCAAAATATTAGGATTCTTATCTTAATATCCTAAATTTCCTGAGCTTGTCTTGGAGTCTTCCCAGAACAACCTACCACCACATCAGATAAGTTTTAAGTCCCAATTGGTACCATGAAGAAAAACAATAATCAATTAAGTTGTCAATTAACAGACAAACAATTCTTCAGTAACCAAGGGGGTTTTCTTGCAACATGAAGTGGGAACTTTCCTATAATCTCCATACAATATTTATATCTCTGTGTATATATAGGTATATACATGTGCACCCCCCCACAAAAAAAACAAAACAAAACAAAACAAAACAAAACAAAACAAAACCAAAAAAAACACCCACATGTGTTTAATTTAAGGGTCTCCTTAATGTTATTGCAATTATTTCCCTCCAATCTTTAATGCTGCTCTGGAAGGAATGCTACTGAGCTCAAACGATAACACTGATAGCTGAGAGGCATTAGTTTTGCAGTGGCTAATTAAGCGTATGATGGCCATGGAAAGGATTGGTTCTATCAGCACACACTCACCACCAAGAGCCTGTCCCCTGCAGGGTTAAGAAGATGACGTTAAATGATCACCTGTCCCAAACACCAAATGACAGTTTCAAGGTAGTAAATGAAGCCTGCGGTTATTGACAGATAAACTTGATTCTTAACTTTGCAATCAAAGGAACAAAACAGTTGAGGAAAATCACCTTCTTAAAGCTTGGAACCTCTAAACAGAATTTTGCATTGCCCCTTTTTATGTGTTTTCCAGAGATGCTCCTTGGGAGGAATCCTCATTTCGATGAATGTTCAGGCTATGCAAATCTTGAGCTCACAGCTGACACCCCGTGCAAGCCCCACCTGCCCTCCTCTAGGGATGAATTACCCCTCTGGTACAAATTACACATGCACACCAGATGGGGTGAATTGAATGCTCTAACTAGAAACAGAGGGAGAATGATCTTGTGTTTAATATGAAGGTCAGGGACTCAAGAGACTTTGATTCTATTCCTGGCTCTGCCCCAGACCTTGTATAACTTTGGGTGACTTGTTTAATCGTTCTGCCTTAGTTCTTCTCATCTATAAAATGGGAATGGTAATACTGTACTATGTTGTCAGGGCGTTACAAAACTAAATGCCTGCTGGTAAGATGAACTGCAATCTATAGCTGAAAGAGAACAGAGTCAGGCCATTTGTTACTGCTAATAATCATTTGGGGCAGGAACTTTAACTTTCTTATGTCTTCTAAAAATATATGTATTCAGGCTCATAAGTCTAATTTTAGGGGTGCTTTGGAGTAATTTCTCTCTAAGAGTCTGAAAATTAAATAGAAAGTGAAATTGTAGAATATACAAAGAAATACTCCAGGAATAGCTTTAAAAATGTGGGAGAGGTAAGAAGGTGGGGAGAATTGTTTTGTTTTACTCAAGGTTATTTTTCTTTTCCAACAATAAATACAAACAAACAAAAGCAAAAACCAACAAAACAAAACAGAATAAACCAAATCAAATTAAAAAAAAACAACCAACCAACCAAAAAACAAACAACCCCAAACCAAGGAAGAAACTACCTCACCTTCTGGACTATCCTGTTTACTTGTTGTCTTTTGAAATCTGTATCATGTCTAGCTCAACTGCAAAAATAAATAACCTACTCATCAAGTAATGGTATTCTGCACACACAGACACACATAGCCTTGTTGAAGAGAATATCTCAGCAAAGTGTTTCACTGGTCTGGCATATTATGTCATATTTTGTTTCTAGACAGGCCCGTCAACCACATTTTTTACTGGTTTTATTCCCTTGCTTGTTCCCAGACTGCTTCTGTTGTTAGAAAATTTAAAACATGGAAGAAATGGAAGGCAACAAACAGATTTACTAAATTATAATGATTCTATTCTGTATAATGTTATCAATGAATGACAGCTCTCTAAACATCTCTGTGGATTATAGTGCCACTTTACCATTATATAGGATCTCTACATCAGAGGGTCTCAAAGCATTCTCTTGAAATTAATTAATTAATTAATTAATTAACCCTAACCATCTTGTTTTGTCTCTGCTGGAGTCAAAGGAAAAATTTTCTTTTTCCACTGATTTCAATGGCAGCTGGAGGTCAGGCTGTATGATTAGTGCTCCTGTAATTTGTCCACTGCCAGCTCTCCCCAGAACAAAAAGGCAACAGCTCTCTCTTTCATAGACTCCACTGTCTAAAAGCCAGGTAACTTCCTGCATACTGATCTGCTCCTGAATTCAGTCACACACTTCTCAGGGAGGTTTAGCAGGATCTGGCCCTGCATAATCAAATGCCCTCTCTGATTTGTTCTTGTTGGTAAAGTTTTGAATATCAAATATTCTGATACAAATTCTCGCCTGGATTGAGAACTGATTTATTCTAATGGAATGATATCAAGCCCCCCTTTTGTTCCTCCCCCCGTACACCTAGGAAAGAAAGGACATCCTTTTTCTCCCTCAATGAGCCTGCAAATCACTATTCCCCCTGGAGTCTGAATATCTATTCAAAAAAAGTAGCTAACTCAGAATCTGTTCTCATCTTCTCATTCCTATAATTAAAGTTTTAAATCCTCAACTGTAGAGGTCAAATAGCACATGTAGAACATTTTCACTCCAGCTTACTCACTGTCAGCACAGGGCCAAATCCTTAAGTTTTTATGCAGTCAATGTAGTTGACAGAATTTTTCCTAGAGTTAGGGACAAATTCAGCCTATTCCTATTTTTCAGATCACTAAACTAAGGCACAGCAGGAGTACGGATAGGCAGAGATACCTGCTTGTGGCGTAAGAATGAACAGTCCAGGGTGTTAAACCTTGAGTTACAAATGCTAAACCTAAAATGTTGCCAACCTGATACGTGCAAAGGTAAAATAAATCACTCTATGGCAGCAGGACAAAATACACACCCCTCCCCCCCCCGACCCCCCCCCCCCCCCAAAAAAAAAAAAAAAAAAAATCACTGAGCAAAGAGGCCTGGGCTTACTTTGTTAATTCTGCCAAAGATTTTTGACCATGATGTACTCAGTTACTTGTTGGGTGCTTTGAATCCTCAGTATGCAGCAGGATAAAAAAGATCTCTGTAACTCCTTAATGAAGACCATTTCTTCAAGAAAAAAATGAGCAGAATTCCATTTATATGCATGCTCATATACATATACATATATATATACACACACGTATTTGTATGGTCTCAGAGAGAACTAGAATATATGTGAATTTACATGCTTGAGTTAGTTCAACAAATTGTGTCCCATTCACGCCTGCCCAGGTATGCAGCCTGAAGATTGAGTCTGCCATGTGGCTGGGAGCTGGGAGGGGTTCATGTGTAAAAGTGCTCCCACACTCACGACCAGCCAACCAACCATTTGCATCCTCTACGTGCTCTCTCTTTTGACTCTATAAAGCAAAAAAGTGTTTTATTCTTTCAGCAGAAAGAGAGACAGAGGTGTTCTGAACACTGAGATCTATTGTATACTGTAAACTAGAGACAAAAGGAAAGGACAGAAATAGAGGGCAGTTTGAACCCTGGCTATCAGTACAATGGAATATGTCACAGTTTGGTCACTCTCATGTCATAATTTCCTGTTTAAACACAGAAGCTGTTGAGAATCATAAGCAAACCAGACTAAAACTTTTAGATCAAACCATCCACACCACCTCAAATGTCTACTAATGGTGAACCAAGCATATCTAATTATTGTTGACATAAATTGACTTGCCACTAAATGAAATTGACTTTGAAGTGGGTTTTTTAGGTGATTTATTGTGTTTTATTCTGTCCATGATCTGCACATGATTTCCATGTCTGCATAAAATCTGACTTTCTACTTGCAGAGCCTTGTGGTGAACCAGATCCTGCACCTGTTGCATTATTATCATTAATGCTGCACCTAGTGAGAATAATCTGTTACCTCATGTTGAACCTTATATAATCATCCCAATGTCAATTTGCTACTTCTCTCTCTGGACCAGGGACCAGATTTTCAGACTAAGCCTCTCCCTAAATATTTGCTGGGAACACTGGTCCAAATTCTTTCCAGTTGTCTTCATCTGACTACTTAAGGGTCTGATTGAGGAATGACTGCTCTGTGGAGCCAGCTGAGAGGAAAGCAAGGAGCTTAGCTGGTCCTAGAAGTGGGCATCACTGTCTTGTGATTATGTTTGTAGTGAAGCTCTCCTGTGAGGAGATACACATAACCTTGTATGTGAGGATGACAGGTGATTGCAGCAGGAGACAAAGAGTACACAATATGCCATCACCTCAGCTGAGTAGTATGGGAGTAATTTAACTTTACTCATATGAGAAGGCAGGCTAATGCATTTTGAGATTTAGTTTATTTTGCCCTTCCATTATAAGCAAATTTATACCAGCAGAAAACAGTCATTATTTAGCTAAATAACCATAACAACAACAACAACAACAACAACAAGAGGGGGGAGGTGAGCAAGAGAGGTTTTCTTTTCTAGCTTAGGCATAGATGAAGCCAGAAATACAACATCTGGGTAGTCCTGAGAAACAGGAACATGCTCCAACAGTTGTTCTAGTTCTACCTTTCATATTTCAGTTGATTTGAGTGCAAAAATGCAGGCAGGATTGTAGAGATAATATAACATTGGGAAAAAAAAAAAAAAAAAAAGAAGAGAAAAAAAAGGACCCCAGTATTATCCAAAGTTTTACCAAAAAAAAAAAAAAAAAAAAAAAAAAAAAAAAAAAAAAAAAAAAAAAGGCAGATAACCCCCTTTGCCAATACAACTGCTGTACTGGAAATCAGAACACAAATCTCTGAAAAACAAAAGATTTTCAGTTTGCTGTTAAGTAAAATATGCAATACCAAAATTCATTATACACCTCCTGTTTTTTTTCATCCAAGTTATAATGTTTATGTTATACAAACAAATGAATTTGTAAAGGAGGAGGTTTCAGTCAATACAATCAATATCCATAAGAAAAATTTACTTTAGTCATAAATTTTATTTGGGATTTATATGGAATAATCTATTTATTTTCACACAGATGCACAAAACACCCATCACAAATAGGACAATCCTGTCACTTTTCTGCTTTGTAACGCCCTTGGAAAGAAAGGTAAATTTTGACTCATTGCACACCACAAAAAAGTACATTGTGCCATTTTCAATTTCTTCCCCTTCCTGAGCTCAGTTGTTGGCACTACTTACAAATGGCCAAAATAAATCTCAAAAGTTTCCCCATAAACAGAAGTCTCAGCTTCTACTACCTGCTTGAGTTCATTGATTAAGCTATTTTATAAGATAATAAAATAAAATAACCCCCCCACACACACAAACAGAAAGCATCACTTGCCTTAAGGCATTCCAGTGCTTCATTTTCCTGCAGAAGTTGATAAGTCATAACTGGAGGTGCATAAAAGGTGTTGGGCTCAAGCTACGGCGGGATAGGCAGTCTGGCTGGGGTGAGAGGTGGAGGGTGCGTCTGGCTCCACGCCAGGCATATCTGCACGGCACAGGCAGACACAGGAGCACCTTGCAGGCCATGGGGTGCGCTGACTGCACCCCGGCTTAGGCACAACAGCTCCCCTGTGATCTTCAGTCACAGCCTGAGCTGGGCACTCATTTGTCCTTCGACTCTCTGGCGCATCCAATGCGTGGCGAATCAGGGGAACTCATTGAGGACAAACAACAGATATTCACGAGCCTTTTAGAAAAGACAAGAGAGTTGGAATTTTTTTCCCCCCTGTTACATTAAGAGCAAGAGATCCCCACTCCCCACTGAGAAAGGTTGAATTGACCAGTGCTGAAACCATGATCCATCCAATCACCCTGATCAGGGCTGTGCAGGTATCTCAAGCTATATGTTAATACTCAGGATATCAACTAAGGCTGCTGCCCAATTTTTGTGGTGAATTTCTCTTGCTGTGGGCAAATCAATCTTTTTTTTTTTTTTTTTTTTTTTTTTTTTAAGTGTCATTATCTTTCACGCTTTAATCTGTAGTTAGTATATAATGTCCCAGTAACAGGAACATACAACAAATGCCACAGTCATCTCCAAATACGACATTAGGTCTTTTTATACATTAAACAACAACAACAACAAAACCCACTTCTCTGATGCATCAAAGCTCAAACAAACAAACAAACAAGAAAACAAGAGCATGCTAAACCAGCTAATTCAACTTGATTTATAGAGAACAGATCCAGATCTTCTTCCTGTAAATAATTTCCCTACTTATCACAAAACAACCTGCTCAAATATTGAAATATATTTTTTTAGCATAAAAAGCCTGCTTACATTATATATATTTTTTTTTAATTCAATAAGAGTGCTGTATTGATCTGGAATAGATCTATATTTATTTTAAATTTTGTACGTATTAAAAAGTTGGGTTGTTGTTTTTTTTTTAATTTGGCAAAACGTTGGGAATTGAAATATGTATGTTGTTTTTAGATAAACAGCAATGTTTCTATTTAACCACTTTATTAATTTTGCTTTAGTTTTAATTATCACAAAACATTTTTTTCTTTAATCTCATCAAGAATTTCAGGTCCTCACAAGTATTTACAGCAAAAGAATGTTTCCTGCACAAAGCTGGAGCTGCAATACAGAGAAATCCAGCAACTTGTCCAAGGTCATCTATGAAATGCAAACACTTTGTTTTCACATTATCTGTTACGACTTCTGAATTGCTGTGAAAGCACAAGGAATGAGATAGCTGAAGACAAATAATTTTTATTATTTGCAAAAGGTGTGTGCATATGCTTGCGCTTTTGTTATCACATAAACAAGTGAAATCAATAAGCTTAGGCATGTATTAGACCTCTGTTTACTGAAAACTTTGGTATTTTATATTGTATTATAACTGATGACCTGAGCATAGAGGTTCTGTTCTG
>NW_026690616.1:0-11252 GCF_015227805.2 Hirundo rustica | reverse complement strand
CAGGCAATTTTGTATAAGCAGTATCCCCACAGATCCAGAACAGGTGATTTGGAGCTTCCCAGGAATCTTCCCTAGTTTCAAAAGGCTGTTGCCAAAACCGAGACAGTTCTTTTATTCCCCAAAAAGGATTTATAGCTTTGTCAATACATTCATATAATTCATACCTCTCATTAAAGATACATTTTTCTGTGTTCTCAGTTGACCAATACTTGTTAGGCCCTTTGGGAACCCATTTAGCACTTAAGTTTATCACTATTATATACCTTTTACACATTAATTTTCCTACACGGGTTTGATACCTGGTTCCTGTCCTCATGATACATTCTTCCCCAATGATTTTAGATTTGAGATCCCACTTCTCTCTTCCTCTTTTTCTTAGACTTCGTGTATTCTGCTCAGTTTGCTTCCATTTTAGAATTTCTAGAGGGCTTAAACTAATTCCCTCCCAAGGCCATATTTCAGACATTTGTGTACCTCCACATATCCAGCACTCGGTTAAATTTAATTCTCGACTGATTCTTTCTACTAAGTCAATGAACAGGTTTTTTCCTGATGGGATGTCTAGGCTTTTTTCAAATTTTGTTGTCAACACTTTTTCTTTGATTATATCTCTTAATCCTTTTTGATCTGCTTCAAAGCATAACCAAGCATCTCCTATAGGACCTTCCCCAAATAGGCGCTGTGCATAACTAGCTGTGTTTTTTGTGGTCCAATAAACTTTTCCATCCTCTTGGCAAGTATTCAACTGGGAGTGGTCAAAGCAGTTTGGGTTCACGTTAGTATGGACCCTGAATAAGGATCTGAGATCCTCTCCATCGTACACTGGATGGTAGCAGTTAGTACAGGCTTTGCTTCATAGGTGTGCTTTATGACCATCATCAGTACGATCCCTCCCAAGAGTCCGGTATGGGCCATCCTTCCTGGATCTCTTGCTCCACCCGGCCTTGCCTCTTGGAGTGGAGAGGTCTCCTCAAGAACCCACTTACATGCTTCCACTTCCCTTCCCTATTAATTTAGTTGCCCTTAGAGAATGTTCTGTAGGAGATTTACTTTTGTTTTCAAAAAAAAACCCTTATACTCTTTTAATTTATCTATTACTTGAATTTTGTTCAAACTGCTACTTATAAAACTTAACAACTTTTAAAATTAACAAATAAGAAAAATTAAACTTATTTAAAACACTATTTATAAAACTTAAACAATATTTAAAATTAATACAAAAAAACCCCTTTAACTCCTTTTTAATATATCTATTACTTAAACTTATTTAAATTGCTACTTAGAAAACTTACAATCTAAAAATTATCATATAAAAAGAAACCTTAAACTTAAAACTTAAAAAAATATTTAAAATTAATACAAAAAAAAACTTTATACTTTTTTTTTTTTTTTTTAATATATCTATTACTTAAACTTATCTAAATTGCTAATTACAAAATAAACTAATTTAGGTTTACATAAATTAACTCTTATTGTGCCCCCCCCCTCCCTTTTTTGAGTCTACTGATTTGGGGAGAAGCAATTGAAAAAAAAGTTTTTACAGTCTCTGTTATCTCTTATTTCTTTTTAAAGGTTAATTTCAAGTCTTTCGGGTGTGGTGTTACTGTCCACTCGGTTTCATCCGGTGAGGGTGCTGAACTCTGGTTCTCTCCAGGAGGGGGGTACTGGCCCTTTAACTCTGGTGATGTGGGTCCATCCTTTTTCTTCAGTGCGCACTGCTGTGTGAGTTGTTAACAGTACTTGGTAGGGACCTTCAAACTTCGGGGTTAGCGGGGTATTAGTCCACGTTTTGATCAAAACCCAATCTCCAGGATTGATATTATGCACGTTTGCATCCAAAGGGGAAGTTTGAGGAAGATAGCCTTTCTTTCTGAGATTTTCTAGGGTTTGTCCAATGGTTTTTAGATATTTTCTAGTGACTTCCTCTCCTTCCAGGTAGTCTTTAGAACTATAAGGAGATAACAAAAAGGGAAGCCCGAATAACATTTCATATGGTGACACTCCTAGATCTGCTCGTGGCTGTGTTCTGATTCGTAATAATGCTAGGGGTAAGCATTTAAGCCAATTTAGTTGAGTTTCTGCTATTAGTTTAGTTAGTACATTTTTAATGGTCTTGTTCATTCTTTCTACTCTGCCTGAGCTTTGGGGATGCCATGGGGTGTGTAACCTCCATTTTATCCCTAAGGCTTGTGTTACCTGCTGTAGAATTTGTGCTGTGAAATGTGGCCCTCTATCTGAATCAATATTATTTATCAGCCCATACCGAGGAAGGATATCTTCTAATATTATTTTTGTTACTACTTCTGCTGTTTCTCTTTTTGTAGGGAATGCTTCTACCCAGTGGGTAAGGTGATCTATGATCACTAACAAGTGTTTGTAACCTTGAACAGGGGGCATCTCAGTAAAATCAATTTGCACATTCTGGAAGGGCCTTAAGGCTAACTCCCTCCCTCCAGGCTCAGTCTTCCTCATAACTTTTTGATTTATTTTCTGACATATTATACATCCTTGAGTAACTGCTTTTGCTAATTCGTGTACTCCAATACATAGGTTTTCCCTTAGGAAATGGTCACATAACCCCTGGGTTCCCCAGTGGGTTAGATTATGTATTTCTGTAAGTATTTTTCGGGCTAGGGCTTTATTCAAGAATTTCCGTCCGTCAGCTGTTAACCACACTCCGTGTTCCCCCTGGTGTAATCCTAATTCTTTTATTGCTTTCTGCTCTTTTTCACTAAACACCTGCTCTATCTCTTCTTTTTCTTTTCTTGGTATTTTCTCTAATTTGAGGATTTTTACTGGTTCTCCTGGTTCTAAAGCTGCCTCTCTGGCTGTTTTATCAGCTAACTGGTTTCCCCTTATCTCGGGCATGTTTCCCTTTTGATGCCCTTTTATGTGAACTACTGCAATTTCTACTGGTTTTTGTAAAGATTTTAACACTGACTTTATTAATTCTGTGTGTATTAAGTCTTTCCCTTTTGAATTCAAGTATCCCCGTCCTTCCCAAATTTTCCCAAATGTGTGCACAATACCAAAGGCATATCTAGAGTCTGTGTAAATGGTCCCTCGGTCATCTTTAAGTAAGTCCAGCCCTCTCTTTAGTGCATATATTTCACAGCACTGCGCTGACCAATTACTTGGTAACTTTCCCTTTTCTAAGACTTCCATTTTCTCTCCCTCAATTACAGAGTATCCGGATGTTCTTTTCCCTTCCACCACTCGGGATGACCCATCTGTGAACAATACTCTCCCATATGGGAGGGGTGTGTCTTCTAAATCTTCTCTCACTTTTGTCTGCATATCAATGAGTTCTAGGCAATGGTGTTCTATCTCTTCAGTGGGCTCGCCAGAGAGAAACTGGGCTGGATTTAAGCTTTTTGATGTTGTTAGTTCTAGGTTATCTGTATTTATTAGTATAATTTCATATTTTAGGATTCTAGAATCTGTGAGCCACTTTTGAGCTCTCTGGCTTAAGATTGTTTTCAAATCATGTGGAGTATGTATCTTTATCTTTCCCTGTAATGTTAACTTTTGAGCTTCTTCTATCAGAATAGCTGCAGCTGCGACTGCTTGGAGGCAAGCTGGCCATCCCCTGGCAACTGGATCTAACAGTTTTGATAAAAATGCTACAGGCTTTCGGTATCCTCCCCATTCTTGGGTTAAAACTCCATATGCTATTCCTTTCTCGGTGTTTACAAACAAATCAAACTCCTTTTTAAGATCTGGTAAGCTTAAAACTGGTGCTGAGGATAATTTCTCTTTTAGATCTTGTAGCTGCTTTTCGTCACTCTCTGTCCAATTCATTGGTTCCTGGTCTATTAATTTATCATAAAGAAACTTGACCCCTTGAGTGTACTTATCTATCCAGTGCTTGCAGTACCCGAACAGGCCTAGAAGTTTCCTTACGTCTCTCTTAGTTTTTGGAGGTGATATAGATACTATTCCTGAAATTCTTGCAGGGCTTAACCTTTTACTCCCCTTTCCAATTATGTGTCCTAAATAAGTGACTTCAGTTTCTACAAACTGTAGTTTACTTTGAGATACTTTTAACCCCTTTTCTCCAAAAAAGTTTAGAAGTTGAATACTTACATTTTTAACTTCTTTTTCTGTCTCCCCTGATATTAATAAATCATCTACATATTGCAAAATTTGAACTCCTCCTATGGGACTAAACTGTTCTAATAATGTCTCTAGGGCCTGTCCGAAGATATTTGGCGATTCCGTATATCCCTGCGGTAACCGGGTCCACCTTAGCTGTTGTTTTCTTCCCCTGTCTGGATGTTCCCATTCAAAGGCGAACCAATCCCTACACTCTTCTGCTAGGGGACATGCCCAAAAGGCATCCTTTAAGTCTATCACTGTGAACCAGGTATGCTCTCTTGGAATTTTACTCAGCAAGGTATAGGGGTTAGGTACTACTGGGTGTCGAGCAATAGTTCTTTTATTAATTTCTCTCAAATCTTGGACCAATCTAAACTTTCCCTCATCCTTCTTTATGGCCAATATAGGGGTGTTATGAGGGGACATACAGGGTTCTAGGATATTCTCTTTTAAAAGATGCTCAATTACTGAAGCTAGCCCTTTCTTTCCTTCAGGTGACATTGGGTATTGCTTGACTCTGATGGCGGGGGTATCTTTTTGCATTTCTATCTTA
Organism: Hirundo rustica; assembly: GCF_015227805.2. Classification (NCBI taxonomy): domain Eukaryota; kingdom Metazoa; phylum Chordata; class Aves; order Passeriformes; family Hirundinidae; genus Hirundo; species Hirundo rustica. The sequence goes on along the minus strand of NW_026690616.1, from coordinate 6,601 downwards.
ATGGGAGGGATATCTAAACACCCATACTTTCCCTCTGTAGCCCACACTTCTGGATTTATCTCTTGTATATCCCCTTGGGTCAGTTTCATGATATGCACAACCATTTTTCCATCTTTTGGGATAACTCCTACTCCGAGCTGCACTTGTAAGTCTCTGCCTAGTAAATTGGTTTCTGTATGTGGTAAATAAAGAAAATCAGCTACACAATACTTTGAGTTCCCTTTTATCTCTACTCCTTCAATTATTAATGCTCGAAAGGGCCTCCCTTCAGCCCCTAACACTTCACAATTTTTTGTCCCAATTGTTACCCCTGTTGGTAATTTCCTTAAACTTGACCTATCAGCTCCTGTGTCTACTAAGAATTCATATTCTTCACTTTGGGGCCCCACATCAAAGTTTACTAGAGGCTCATCTTGTTGTTCCATGGGGTCCCCTATTTTATAGAGCCTCTGACACCCCTAATCTTCCCCTTTCAGCACCCTTTCTAGGGCATCTTGCTCCCTTGCAATAGCTTCATCAAGGGATAATTTCTTACAGTCTCTTTTTAAATGCCCTATTTCACCACAGTAATAACAAGTTCTATTCTCTCCTGAGTTACTTCTTTTTAAATTTACCCATGGTGGTACTATGGGTGACTTTGGTTCTTTAAATGAGGGTTTTGGTCCTCCCTCACTAGATCTCAAAGAGGAGTTTCTCTGGTTTTCTGCTACTCCAGTACTTTCCCTTGCTACAGCTACCATAATGCGAGCCTTGGCTCTAGCTTTTTCTTCTTCTCTCCTCAAGTAAACTTTTAAGGCTTCCTTTAATAATTCATTAATACTTTTCTCCTGCCAATCTTCAATTTTTTCTAATTTTCTCCGTATATCTGGCCATGACTTTGTTACAAACTGCACTTTTAGAATTACTTGTCCCTCAGGACTATCAGGGTCTATGCTTGAATATAATTGAAAATTTCTTTTTAATCGGTTTAGCCAGGTGGCAGGAGTCTCATCTTTTTCTTGGGACCCATCAAAAGCTAATTTAGTATTATTCCCTCTAGGGACAGATTCCCTTATGCCTCTTACTATCAAGGACCTATAGTCTCTCATATTTTGTCTTTCTTCTTCTCGATTTGGGTCCCACCCCGGGTCAGCTATTGGTAATTTATGATCTCCAGGTGGCCCTAACCTATTTTCCCTTTCCCAGATTTTGATACTTGCTGTTCTGATCATTCGTATTTCCTCAGGGGAGAACAAGATGTTTAATATAGAATTTAACTCTCCCCATGTATAAACATTGGGTCCAAGGAATTGGTCTACCTGTGTGGCAATACCTATGGGATCTTCAACTAAATTTCCTAACTCTTTCTTAAATCCTCTTACTTCAGAGGCTGTTAATGGGGCATTTACAAATCCTACCCCTCCAATCACTCCTCCCATAGGCACTTCTCTGAGGGGAAAAAGTCTTTCTGGCTTTAAGGCTTTTGATCTGATGTTACAATAGGGTCCTTCACTTACGTTATCAACTGATAACACTGTCTGGGCTAGGAATGCCTGGGGATTTCCAGGAGAATGGGATGACTCATGGGAGTCTGTAGGGGTTTTGGTTAACTCCCAATTAGGGGGTGGCAGAGGAATTACTGTAGGTGAGGGGGAGGTAGTAAAATTTGTAGGAGGAGAAGCAGAGGATTGTACTGTGGGAGGAAGGGGGGCTAGGGAAGAGGCTGTGTTTTGGGAAACTGAAGGGGTTATAACTGTGGCTAAAGAACTTTGACTATTGGAAGGAGGTGGCAAAGGGGCTGTTGGGAGAGTAGGGGGAGAAGGTACTAAGGACTGAGGAGAAGGGGTGTTAAGGAGGGGTGATGATGGAACCACTGGGGGAAGAGGAAGAGAGGGTTCTGAAGGAGTTTGAGTTTGACTCAGGGAAGTTAGTAGGGGAACTGGGACAGGATTTTGAGGGACTTGGGGCACTTCTGGGTAAATTGGAGGGGGTAGATGGTCTAGAGGGTCCCATTTTTGATTAGTTTTCCTTTCCTCTTTCTCTTCCTTTCTTTCACACTTTTCTTTTTCTTTTAATTTGCAGACTTTTATATTCTCTTTACTTGTGGCTCTCTTTTGCCAACAAGCAGCATAGGCTAACTGATTTACGTTTGGATCTTCCTGAGTTCTTAGGTACTGATTTAACTGATAGCACATCCACTCATCATGTGTTCCAAACCATGGCCACTCTCCTGGTAATTTTAATTTTGGCCAGACTTCTGTGCAATAAAACACCATTTTAACCTGATCTAGTCCTTTTGTGGCTTCTAAAGAACCCCATTTAGCTAAAAGTTGTTCTAAGGGACTACCAGGTGGAATACTCTTCACTTTGTTATTTTCCTTTTCAGATTTCTTTTTCTTACTAGTACACTGTCCCATTTTCTTTAAACTGGAAAAAAAAAATTCAAAGGTGCCCTCTACTGATGGGCAACACAGGTTTTTAAGCAAAAAAAAATTCTTCGGCCTTTCTCACTCTGCTTCAAATCTCCTGCCTTAATTCTTGAACACTTCAACAAAAAAAAACTTCTAAACTTTATGCTTTTCTACTTTTTCCTACACTTTTGCTTTCATTTAGGGAACAAACTCTCTCTTTCTACTCACTTTCTCTAACCTTCTTCACTTTCTTGGACGCTCACACTTTACTTACACCAGGGGCTCAGACTCTCTTCTGACCCCTTTGAGGTGAGTCCTAATGACCTCACCTCCTATGTACCCCCCGCGCCTTGCCTCACCCCTGAGACTCTGGACACGCTTTGCGGCGCACGACAGGGTCCCTAGTACTGGCATCCCCTTCCGGGCCTCAGGGCCTTCCCACGCCTTAGCCCCCGCCGGGCCGGACACCTTCAGTCCGAACCCCGGACTAGACTGCCCTGTCACTAGTACCGTTCCCCTCTTCACTTTTTTAAACGGAGGTAAGAGGTCAAGACTCCGCACGGGTTACCTGGGGGGGTATCCCTTCCTTGTTTCCAAGGATCAACCCGAGCAGGGCCCGACTCCTTTGCCTTCCACCAGGACTGGCTTGGCTACTTCTCCCCAGCGAAGCAGCCTCGGCAAGAGGGATGAGTGCGTGTGTGCAGGATGCCCGCCTTGCCTCCAAGCTGACTCCCCACCCCGGTGTCCTCGGGCTATGGGTTTACGGCCTCCTCCCTGAGACCGCGGCAGCACACCCTCTCCGGTGCGTCTGGCTCAGTCCTGGGAAGCAGGGACTCTCATGAGCTCTCGGCACCCGCAGTGTCTGGGGACACCCCGTCAACCCTGGTACGGTTTTCCCGCCCCTCCAGGGATTCCAAACTCTCCTAGGCTACTCTGGCATTTATGGGGGGACCTGCCCCTAATGCGTGCCACTCACACTCTATTTTCCCCTGCACGCCCAGGGGGGGGTCTTTCTGCCCCTAAGGAGACGCCTCACTCACCAGTTTCTTTCGCTTCCCCCTTTTCCTGGCCGGCCCCCTCGCGGGGGTCTCGGAACCGCAGTACCGAGGGGTCCACACTCAGTTCCGGGGGTCCGAGCTGCCGGCCCCCGACGCACTCACACTACCACTCGCACGCCTCTTTACCCGCCGCCGGAATGCTCACCCACCGGCGCTCCTCCTCGTTGCCGGTCCCAGGCTGCTCCCGCTTCGCCAGCTGTCCCGGGGGTCCGAAGAGCGAGCGGCCGTCCCGTCTTCGGTCCCTCTTCAGGCGTGGCCAGATCCCGTGGACGAGCCCCCAAAATTGTTCTGGAAAAAAAGAGAGAGAGTCAGAGACTTGCTCTTTTTTGTATGTTGCTTTATTATCAAGCTTGGCCTTGGGGGAGAGCTTGCTTGCTCTCTTGGCAACGCGGAGGAGGAGGTACACACAGCTTCACTCCACAGCAAAGCTGGGGACTCCCACCCCCCCTCACGGGCTTTTTTCCCTTGCCGGGGAGTCCGTTTCGCGTCGCTGATCAGGGGTCATCCAGCGATGGGGGACTCCTTCTCAGGTCACGGCGACTAAATAGAGCTGCTTCGGCGGACCCCCGTACCTTTTGCACTAGTCTAAAGTGCGACTTCAGTCCTGGATTTTACTTTAGTTTTCTGCTTTTTAAAGTCTCTTGTTCTTGAGTTGTTCCCAGAATTCCAGTGTTCTTTTTATTTGCATATTCAGACACTATCCAGCGAATGGGAGCAGAGATACAGGTAATAAGGTGAATTCTTAATTAACAAACAAGTAAATAAGGTGATAAATCAATATTAAAACAGGAATAAGGCAAATTCTTTATACAGAACTAGCATTAACAATCTTAATGAAATTACTTAACAATTAAGTAACTAAAACATAGATTATTCGAATAGAACTTATTTATAACATGTGGGGCCTCCAAAGGCGCTGCCAGAGCCCAGGGGACAAAGGCCTGGGTGCCTGTGGCCCTGCCAGCCCTGCCCAGCCCTTGGCCATCTGTCCTGCAGGCTGTGCCCCCTGTGCGTGCTGCTCCTGTGCCCTGGCCGGCTGCACACGCCCCTCTCGCTGTCCCCCCCCAGCATTTCTCAGCCCAGCATTTCTGTGCCCTCCCTGGGCTCCCTGCACCCAGCGCTGCCGGCTCCTGGCACACAGAGCCAGGGCAGGAGCCCACCCTGCCAAGGGCCTTTGGAGCAGGGTGGTGGCTGCCATGGCTTCTGACCTCAGCAGCTGCTCCTGGCGTGGTTCCATGGAAACCCAGCACAGCAACGCTGCTGTCCATTGTCCCTGCTGAGGCTCAGACACTGTCAGGGCACATTCCCTGCCTGTAGGATTCATGCCTGTCCCAAGCACTGCACTTGTGTCTCCAGCATTGCTTTCCAACAAGAACAGAGGAAGGCAAACTGTGCATAGCTCATGGTATTTCAGAGTGTCTAAAACTCACTATGTCATCAGGCTTAGAGGTGAAATCCACTTGGAATTAAAGGGATGGAGAAGTAGTGCACCATGAAAAAAAGAGCATAGAAATAAATGGAGGAAAACATCTTGGCTTTTTTCTTGCCATTTTCATTTCACTTCTAGAAAGCTGTTTCAGTTTTCCAGGAATCTTCTCCACAGTGCTGTCTGCTCTCTTCAAGAACCTTTCCTGGAGAATGAGGTGCAGCTTCTGTCACAAGATGTGCCACCAACTGCAGCTTCTCTTGACTTTCCACACTATGAGTGCAGCACGACTTTTGCAGCAAAGCAGGACAAATGTTTGGAGAATTTTACACCTTGTTCTTTCTTTTCCTTGTGGAATGGGGAGTTGTGCCATCAGTGAGGTTTTCATTGTGACTGTTCCAGGCTTGAAAAACAGGACTTGCTGGGGGATGCAACCTTGACTGAACTCAGAGAAAGAATCTCCAGAGCCTGCAGCCAGAAGTGAAGAGTTGTGTGAAAATCATTCCAACATCTCCATGGACACCTGGAAAGTGATCTAAGACATGAAAATGGGTTGACATAGGTAGTTTGTTTCTGTTTTCAGTTTAGATGATTCTACATGACTTGTGCTGGTTTACATCAAGAGAACAATCAGTTCATGATAAGCTCCAGAACAAGCTGCACCTCCCAGAATAGATGACAGAAAGAATCTGAAACAGAGAAATGCAGGGAATGACTTGGTGAACCTTGTCAATGAGGAGGGTAATTTTTTCTAATAATTTCTAATCCATTCCCTCTGCTGTTGTCTTTCTGAAAAAAGGCCATTTTCTTCCCAGATGCCTCATGAAATGAGAAGCCTGAGCTTGTGGAACTTCATGAAAGATACCCTGCTCCTCTGCAGGGACACTCAGGCTGAAAAAGGAAGCAATTTAGAAGTAATTGTATTAAAGCAAAACCAGTAATTAAGCAGAGATTGATTTCACTCTCCCAGAACAATGACCATGGGTAAATCCCTTTGGCTCAGCCTGGAGCAGTGACCTTGAGGGATGTCCTCACTGCAGGGAGAAATCACCACACTTCTCCAAGAAGGGAAATGTCAGGAGATGCTGCTGTTAAAATTTGGGACGGGGCTTTTCTAGTCTGATGTGCTGCCCTGTCAGTCAGATGTGCCCAGGCAGTGCCAGCTCAGCAGCTCTGCAGGAGCTCTCAGTAGTGTCACTTGGTTGTTCCTTTCTCTGGGGATTTTACCAGCTCTGCCACAGCTTCAGCTCCCACTCAGGATGTTGAATTTGGGATGGAGGAGTCAGGCTGCTTTCAGCATTATTCACTGCAAATACAGCGTGACCATCCCTCCTTCATTTCCCACTGAGGGCTTTCCAACCAGAGCCTTGCTGGAGTTGTTTGAGCACATGCCAGGCAGAGCCTCCTGCTCCAGCAGGAACTGCCTGTCCTGTGCCAGGACCAGGGCAGATCCCACTGCAGGAAAAGCCCCAGGCCAGCCCCAACACAGTGAAGGCCTCGGGCACAAGTGCAGAGTGCCGTGCTGGGAGCTGTGCCAGGGAGAGCCTGAGGCCCCAAAGGCACCTTGGCAGCAGCAGCAGCTGCTTCCAGGCCATGGCCAGAAGCCTCCCTTGGCAAGGCGGCCTGGTGGCCACCACTGCAGAGCTGCTGCTCCAGGGCTCATTTCTGGATGGGCTCTGAAAAGCCACTTCTGCTCCAGGAGCCTGACTGGGAAGCAATTGGCCCCA
>NW_026690615.1:0-11451 GCF_015227805.2 Hirundo rustica | reverse complement strand
GGATTTTCTGCAACCCACGACGGGACCCTTTGCATCCTAAAACCCAGGCTAGCCGCTCGATTTATGGATGACCAAGGTACCTTTGAACCACAAACTGACAACAAAACAGGTTGTCCTACTGCCACTGTTGCCCCCACCATGGGACACAGATTATCAAGGCACAACAAAAATCGGTTGCCGCTCCCCACCATGGGACATGGGTTACCAAACCAAACCAAGCCAAACCAGGCTCTGCAGAGCTGTCACAACTTAGGCATGCGTTGTGCACGAGACGTCTCTCAGTGTCTTACCAACCACCTATACCAAAAAGGTACCTATTTTTCAAGTATAAACATACCTTTTTGTCCGGAGTTTTAGTAGTCAGGAGTTCTTGTCTGCTGCTGGATGAACAGGTCGAGCAGCGGAGCCCACTCTTCCAGGAATATCCTGGGGGTGCCCTGAGGGGGTCCTCCACCCGAGCTGGTCCCACAGCCAAGCAGAACCTTCTCCTGCCTGGCTTGCCAAACTGAGTCATTGAAAACCAATATAGTCATGGACAAAGACCCTCTAACTAATTAAAATTAGAAAGTGGTATGTTTATTCACTGGCGGGCAGCACGGGAGTCATCTCCGAAAGGCGTGGCCGCCCCGAACAAGGCTCTTTGCTCTCTATTTGTTTTCCAAGACCTTACCTACAATACATATGCATAACCCCAGCACCTCCCATCCCCACTCTGTATTAAAATGAGGCTATCGGTCCTTCACGCGTGTGCAATCCTTCTCTTGAATTGGGTCGGTGGTCTCGAATTGGGTCAGTGGTCTCAAAGGATGAAGTCAGGAGAGTCTTCATCAGGTCTCTGTGACCCTCTGGCACTGTCCAAGGTCCTCTGCTTCGTGATGGATTGATACCAAGTCCAGGTACTGGCCATTGTTCTTACTGGTTTCAATCTGTTCTTATGACGGTTCACTTACTCCACTTTTTCTATAAACAAGCTCATAATATAACAGTTAGCTCTAGCTTGGGCATCTAATAATCATTAACCTACCATTTCCTAATCTAACTTACATCTTGATCAATAGAAATTGCTTCTAACCCTTAGCTAAAATCTTAACTCTTTAAAGTCATGTCTCAGGGGCTGCGGCACAGCGCGGGCACGGCGGCTCCCGGCGCTGGCCCGGCACGGCACGGCAGGGCCAGGGGCCAAGCCTTGCTTTCTCTGCCTGCCGCGCTCATCCTGTCTTTGCTTTGCAGCCCAACCCCAACCCACCAAGGCGAGGTAACAGAAAAGCTGCTTCCCAGGCAGTCAGCCTCCAGCAGCTGTTGATGCATGGGCTTATTCCTCCCCAGGCACAAGACTTCTCCCCTTCCCTTTGTTGACCTTCATCCAGTTCCCCTCAGGCCAATTCTTTAGCCTGCCAAGGTCCCTCTGAATGGCACAAGCAGTTGGTGTCTCAGCTGCTCCTGCCAGTTTTGTGTTGTCTGCAAACTTGCCGAGGGTAAACTGCTCCTCCAGCCCAGCCATTCATGAAGACATTAAAGAGCATCTGCCCTGGTCTCAGCCCCTGCGGCTCAGAGCACCAATGACTTGCCTCCAGCTCTACTTTGTGCCACTGATGACAATCCTCTGGGCCCAAGCTCCCACCCATTGTTCAGTTGTCCTAGGTTACAATGTAAAATGTGCCCAAAGTATGTATTCTATCACCATCTACATGAAATGTTGTTGTGCACCACTGTTTCCCGTGCCCCCTCCCTCCAGACTATCTTCTGTTAATGGCCCATCAATACCGTCCTGCATGACTCATAGATAACTCTCCCCAGGAGCTATCTCTGTTTAATAGGCAATCAAGGACCCATTGCAAAAACTGATAAAATGATATCAGTCCATTGTGAGATGCTCCGCCCAGGGGGAGGAGCCAAGCATTCCCACCTGGATATAATCGGGGCCTTGGGACAGCACAAGCAGCCTTACCCACTGGACTCCCAGAGGACAAGAGCTACCAGACCTTTCTGCAAGAACACTGCTTCAACAAGACCACTTCATCTGGACTGCCACCACCACGGTTTCAGGTTGTATTCTGACTCTGTCAGTGATCTTTTGTACCATTGCATGTGTTTTATTTTATTTTACTTTTTTTTTCCTCTCCTATTAAATTGTTTTTTCTGACTTGGAGTCTCTCGCTGGTTTTGCCTTCAAGCCAGCACATATATTTTGGCGCCCAACGTGGGGCAGGAGGTACTGAGAAAAGTCAGAATTACAATTTTGTAGTGAGGAAATAAGAAACAGCTGTCCGCTATGATGCTCAACATGCTTTCATATATCTTATACCTAGCTCTCTACATTTTCCCACACATGGGGCAGTATTTGCCGGTCTTAATGCTCATGTGTAGACCAGGGTATGGTACCAGAATTGCTGTATTGGTCTATTATGTTTATTGTATGATAACCTCTGAGGCAATGAGCATCATTCGGAATATATACTCTATTTTGTGTTCTTGTCCTGGTCCAGAATGCTACATCTGGGCTCTCAATAATCGCATCCAGCCCCTGTGGGGAGGGGTAAAGAATGATTTTTTCCAGTCTTTTAGGTATGGCACAGCAGTTTTCAAAAGTATTGAGTTCTCTCTAAGTGCCAAGGACAGCATAATATTGTTGTTAGTTCTGCTTTGCCTTCTCTGCACGGCCTGCACCATGTTTAGAAATCAAACACTACATGGGGTGGTGCAGCGTCTCCTTGAGGAGGAGGGAAAAAGAAACAAATGCAAAACAACGGCATCCGTGTCTACACAAACTGTCGTAGAGGAAACAGGAACCGCATCTATACCGACTGTCACAGAAGAGAAAAGAACCAAAAACAAAGCAACAGTTTCTGCATCTACTCAGACCATCACAGAAGAGAAAGGAACCAAAAACAAAGCAACAGTTTCTGCATCTACTCAGACCATCACAGAGGAGAAAGGAACCAAAAACAAAGCAACAGTGTCAGTGTCTACACAAGCTGTCACAGAGGAGAAAGAAACCAAAAGTGCCATCAGCATCTCCACACAAACTGTCACCGAAGCAGAACAACCTAAACCAGTGGCAGTTGCCCCTGTTCAGAAGAAGAAATCAAAGAGCAAATCAGTCCGCATAATGACTGATGAGGATGTGGCAGGACCTTCGCACCCAGCAGAAGAGACAGAGCCAGAGATCATCACCCGCTCTCTATCCCTGGGTGAACTGCGTGACCTGCGGAGGGAATTCACCCGCCAGACAAACGAGTCCATCCTGACCTGGCTGCTCCGCATCTGGGACGCTGCAGCCAATGACACCATTCTGGATGGAAGTGAGGCCAGGCAACTGGGATCGCTGTCTCGGGATGTGGTCATTGACCAGGGGATCGGGAGAACCCAACAAACTCTCAGCCTCTGGCGGCGACTGCTAACAAGTGTGAGGAACAGATACCTTTGTAAAGAAGACCTCCAGGTGCACCAAGGAAAATGGAGCACAATGGAACAAGGTACCCGATGCCTGAGGGAATTGGCTGTGCTGGAGATCATTTTCTCAGAAGACGAGAGATTTCCTAAAAGCCCAGATGATGTCCAGTGCACATCGCAGATGTGGTTGAGATTTGCACGGCTTGGACCAGAGATGTACTCCCGTTACCTGGCAACGCTGCAATGGAGGGAAGGTGAGGACAAGGTGGGCGTCTTGGTCAATAAACTAAGAATTTACGAGGATACTGTCACCGCCCCATTTCGTACCCATGTCTCATCCGTGGAAACAAGGCTGGCTGAGCAAGTCCGGAGCTTGATTGAAGAGGGCCATCAGAAACTAAAAAAGGAACTTAAGGAAGAAATTTACCACATCTCGCCAGAACCAACAAGAGTCTCTGCCATTAGGAGCAGGTACCCACCAGCCAGGGAGAGAGCATACACTCCACGGGGTAACCTCTGGTCTTTTCTTCGGGAACATGGAGAAGACATGAGGAATTGGGATGGAAAACCCACCTCCTCCTTAGCAGCCCGGGTACGTGAACTGAAGAGAGAGACACCTACCACGAAGAGCTCATCTAGAGCCAACATTGCTCCAGTCTCAAAGGCACAGAACCCCAGACAGTATAAGAAGAATGATATGACTGATCCACTTGAAGGGACCTCAGGAACATATTTACAGGAAGAAAGCAACGTGTACCATGACCAGGAATAGGGGGGCCCTGCCTCTAGCCAGGTAGAGGAAAGGGACAATCGGATCTATTGGACTGTGTGGATCCGATGGCCTGGCACATCTGACCCACAAAAATATACGGCTTTGGTTGACACTGGTGCCCAATGTACCCTGATGCCATCAAGGTATGTAGGAACAGAATCCATTTCTATTTCTGGAGTGACAGGAGGGTCCCAGCAGCTGACTGTATTGGAGGCCGAAGTGAGTTTAACCGGGAATGGATGGCAAAAACACCCCATCGTGACTGGCCCAGAGGCCCCATGCATCCTTGGCATAGACTACCTCAGAAATGGATACTTCAAAGATCCAAAAGGATATCGCTGGGCTTTTGGGATAGCTGCTGTAGAGACAGAAGACATCAGACAACTGAGTACCTTGCCTGGTCTCTCAGATGACTCCTGTGCTGTGGGACTACTAAGAGTTGAAGAACAACAGGTACCAATCGCCACAACAACAGTACACCGACGGCAATACCGCACCGACAAAGACTCTGTGACTCCTATCCATGAGATGATTCGGAAACTGGAGAGCCAAGGGGTGGTCAGCAAGGCTCGTTCACCTTTCAACAGCCCTATATGGCCAGTGCGTAAGTCCAGTGGAGAATGGAGACTGACTGTGGATTACCGTGCTCTGAATGAAGTCACCCCACCACTAAGTGCTGCTGTGCCAGACATGTTGGAGCTTCAGTACGAGCTAGAGTCCAAGGCAGCAAAGTGGTATGCGACCATTGATATTGCCAATGCCTTCTTCTCCATTCCTTTGGCAGCAAAGTGCAGGGCCCAGTTTGCCTTCACCTGGAAGGGCATACAGTACACCTGGAACCGACTGCCCCAGGGGTGGAAACACAGCCCCACCATCTGCCATGGACTGATCCAGACTGCACTGGAAAAAGGTGAGGCTCCTGAACATTTACAGTACATTGATGACATCATTGTATGGGGGAACACAGCAGGGGAAGTCTTTGAGAAAGGAGAAAAGATCATCCAGATTCTGCTGAAAGCTGGTTTTGCCATTAAGCGAAGTAAAGTGAAGGGACCGGCCCAAGAAATCCAGTTCCTGGGAGTAAAGTGGCAAGATGGACGGCGGCAGATTCCCACTGAGGTCATCAATAAGATCATCGCCATGTCCCCACCGACCAGCAAGAAGGAGACACAAGCTTTCCTAGGCGCCATAGGTTTCTGGAGGATGCACATTCCTGAGTACAGCCAGATTGTGAGCCCTCTCTACCTGGTCACCCGCAAGAAGAACGATTTCCACTGGGGCCCTGAACAGCAGCAAGCCTTTGCCCAGATCAAGCAGGAGATCGCTCATGCAGTAGCCCTTGGCCCAGTGAGGACGGGACCAGAGGTGAAGAACGTGCTCTACTCAGCAGCCGGGAACAATGGCCTGTCTTGGAGTCTTTGGCAGAAGGTGCCTGGGGAGACTCGGGGCCGACCACTGGGATTCTGGAGCCGAAGCTACAGAGGATCTGAAGCCAACTACACTCCCACAGAGAAGGAAATCTTAGCCGCCTATGAAGGACTTCAAGCTGCCTCAGAAGTAATTGGCACTGAAACGCAGCTGCTTTTGGCACCTCGACTACCAGTGCTGGGATGGATGTTCAAGGGAAAGGTTCCTTCCACGCATCATGCCACTGACACCACATGGAGCAAATGGATTGCCCTCATCACACAGCGCGCCCGTATTGGAAACCCGAATCGCCCTGGGATTCTAGAAATTATAACTAACTGGCCTGAAGGTGAGACTTTTGGACTATCTTTTGAAGAAGAGGAAGAACAAGTGACACGTGCCGAGGAAGCCCCACCGTATAACGAGCTACCAGAGACTGAAAGACAATATGCCCTTTTCACTGACGGTTCCTGTCGAATTGTAGGCGCTAACCGGAAATGGAAGGCTGCAGTATGGAGCCCCACACGACGAGTTGCACAAACTACTGAAGGACAAGGTGGATCAAGTCAAATTGCAGAACTTAAAGCCATCCAGCTAGCTTTAGATATTGCCGAACGAGAGAAGTGGCCAAGACTCTATCTCTACACCGACTCGTGGATGGTAGCTAATGCTCTGTGGGGATGGCTGAACCGCTGGAAAAAGGCCAATTGGCAGCGCAGAGGGAAACCCATCTGGGCTGCTGAGATTTGGCAAGACATCGCCGCCCGAGTAGAGAAGCTGACCGTTAAGGTTCGACACGTGGACGCACATGTGTCCAAGAGTCAGGCTAATGAAGAGCATCACAACAACGAGCAGGTGGACAAAGCCGCCAAGGTGAAAGTATCACAGGTGGATCTAGACTGGCAACACAAGGGAGAAGTATTCTTAGCCCGTTGGGCCCATGATGCGTCTGGTCATCAGGGGAGAGATGCAACATACCGATGGGCCCGTGACCGAGGGGTGGACCTTACTATGGACAACATCTCACAGGTCATCCACAACTGTGAGACCTGCGCTGCAATCAAACAGGCCAAGCGGGTAAAGCCTCTGTGGTACGGTGGACGATGGTTGAAGTACAGGTATGGGGAGGCCTGGCAGATTGACTACATCACCCTTCCCCAAACCCGCCAAGGCAAGCGCTATGTGCTAACTATGGTGGAAGCCACCACTGGATGGTTAGAGACCTACCCTGTACCTCATGCTACTGCTCGGAATACTATCTTAGGCCTTGAAAAGCAGGTCTTGTGGAGACATGGCACTCCTGAGAGAATCGAGTCAGACAATGGGACCCATTTCAAGAACGGCCTTATAAACACCTGGGCTAGAGAACATGGCATTGAATGGATATATCACATCCCTTATCATGCACCAGCTGCCGGGAAAGTTGAACGGTGCAATGGGTTACTTAAGACTACCCTGAAGGCACTCGGTGGGGAGACTTTCAAAAATTGGGAACTGAACTTAGCAAAGGCCACCTAGATAGTCAACACTCGAGGGTCAATCAATCGAGCTGGTCCTGCCCAGTCTGAACCCTTGCACACAGTGGATGGAGATAAAGTCCCTGTGGTACACATGAAAGGCATCTTAGGAAAAACTGTTTGGATTAATCCCACATCAAGCAAAGGCAGACCCATCCGTGGGATTGTTTTTGCTCAAGGACCTGGTTCCACTTGGTGGGTAATGCAGAAAGATGGGGAAACCCGTTGTGTACCACAGGGAGACCTAATTTTAAGTGAGAACTGAGTGTAGGGTTTCATTCTGTATATGTGTATATTTATCTATCTAGCTGTAAGAATGTATTAATTTAGGTATAATGTAGATGGTCATAGAATAAGGGGTGGATTATGTCCTAGGTTACAATGTAAAATGTGCCCAAAGTATGTATTCTATCACCATCTACATGAAATGTTGTTGTGCACCACTGTTTCCCGTGCCCCCTCCCTCCAGACTATCTTCTGTTAATGGCCCATCAATACCGTCCTGCATGACTCATAGATAACTCTCCCCAGGAGCTATCTCTGTTTAATAGGCAATCAAGGACCCATTGCAAAAACTGATAAAATGATATCAGTCCATTGTGAGATGCTCCGCCCAGGGGGAGGAGCCAAGCATTCCCACCTGGATATAATCGGGGCCTTGGGACAGCACAAGCAGCCTTACCCACTGGACTCCCAGAGGACAAGAGCTACCAGACCTTTCTGCAAGAACACTGCTTCAACAAGACCACTTCATCTGGACTGCCACCACCACGGTTTCAGGTTGTATTCTGACTCTGTCAGTGATCTTTTGTACCATTGCATGTGTTTTATTTTATTTTACTTTTTTTTTCCTCTCCTATTAAATTGTTTTTTCTGACTTGGAGTCTCTCGCTGGTTTTGCCTTCAAGCCAGCACATCAGTCTTCCTCCCTGGGCATTTGGACAGTTTGTTTTGAAGGATGTTGTAGGAGACAGTCTCAAAGGCTTTGGTAAAGCTGGGCTAGACATCATCCATTGCTCTACCCATATGCTATCAATTTGGCTGTCCTGTCACGGCCATCAGGTAGGTTAACTGTTATTCCAAATCAACTTCTCCATTTGTTTGGAATAGTTTCCAGGATTAGTTACTGCATCACCTTTCCAGTGATGGAGGCAAGGCTGACTGACTGACCTGTATTTTCCTGTATTGTCCTTCTTACTCTCTTTGAAGACATCACTCTATTCTAGCAATTCTGGCTGTTTACAGCTGTCAGTTCCAGCAAAAATGACCAGAAAGAAGAATGAAGCACTAAGTAGAGTCTGTTAAACTCTTCTTTCTGCTACCATTCTGTCTCACAAGAAAGAACCTGTTTTCTTTCCAGAATGAAACATAATAAATACAAATAACAGACATCATTAGACATTAGTCATAATAGACTGATTTAAAAAAAACACATCAAAAGCCTCTGTTAATTGAATATAATTATGCCTATTTTTCAGGAGACACATAACTTAGATTTTCTTTCAGAATAAGATGGAGATGAAAAGACTTGAGAGCTTCCAGAATTTTGATATATTCATTCTCTCCAACTATTTGGAAAACTATTAGAACATCGTGAAGAGATAGTGCTTTTGAAAATCCCATTCTGAATTTCTGTAGGCTTATATTACATATAAAAGTGCCTACCAGAAGTTTAGCAAACCTGTAGCACAGATTTGTCACTTTCAAAATGAGGAAATGCCTGGATTTGTTTGATTTTATTTTTTAGTGTTGTGCTTCTGATTCCCACATTATTATATGCATGTGTATCTTTTAGTATCATGGTCACATACTCCATTTTCCTTCAGGTCCCCAAATCATCAGTGCTCAGAATAGCCAATGAACAACAATATCAATGAATAATCAAGATCCTTTTCCACCTCTTTTATTTAATAATAAACTCAGACACCATTCATCTTTTGGGACTCGAGCTCAATACTTGTATGCAAAGTTTGCAGGGAAGATTTAACTCTCAAGCCCTGTGAGTTTTCTCTCCTCTCCCTTTCCCCATTTCCTTCATCTCTGGCCTGAGCTCAGAGCCCTTTCCCCTCCTCTCAGCTCCTCTGTTTGTTGGCCTGCAGTGAAGCTCCCACCTGCGGGTTCCCCAGCGTGTGGCAGCACAAGTCTTCAAAGAGCAGCATCAAACTCTGGCTGAGAGCACAGACACTCTCTCAGGCAGCTCGGCTTTCAGCTGCCAGGACACAGCACACAGGGAAAGGGGTGCAAGAGAGAGCTGAGGACGCTGCCAGAGCAGCACTTGGGCAATCCAGGGTGAGAGTGGCTTCAGCTGCTGTTGAATGGCGCTGTAGGTGACACAGGAGGCTGCTCTGCCATGGCCCGGGGCTGTGCCATCCATCCATGCACACAGGCAGTGGAAACAGGCTCTTCTACAGGCAGCCTCCATCCATAGCAGAACTTTGTCAATCTTGCTAAAATCCCTCTCTGTCGTTCTGCCTTAGCATTGACAGTCGTTTGGAGAACAGTAGGGAGGTGACATGAAACAATTGATTATAACTTCCATGGGCTTTCTGTTTGCTTAGGTATGGGGTTTTTTGGTTTTGTGGGGCTTTTTTGTTGTTTTTTTTTGTTGTTGTTGTTTTTGTTTGGTTGGGTTTTTTTGCTTGTTTGTTTTGGTTTGGTTTGGTGGTTTGTTTTTTTGTTGTTGTTGTTTTGGGGTTTTTTGTGGTGTTGTTGTTGTTTTTGTTTGGGGGTTTTTGTTTGTTGTGGTGTTTTAGTTAGGTTTGGTTTTTTGCATGTATGTGAGGCTTAAATGTGTGATAAAATTCCCGTGCATTCATGAGGCTGTACAGGGCCCTCCATGGGGATTTCCTTGGCTATGCACAAGCTCAGAGAGCAGCATGTGGCAACTCAGGCCGAGCACAAAGGAAGCACAGGATGAGTCTGCAAGGTGCTCTGTAACAACAGGCACTGTTAGCTGTTATCAAGTCCATAAGGACTACAGACCATCTGCTTCAGATTCTCCTCATAAGGCACTCTGTTCTTGTTTTGTATGATGCAGCTCTCTTAAACCTCTATGACACTCTATTTGCACGAGCATTCACCCGGATGTTTGCTAAAAAAGTTCTGTTCCAGCTGAAAAGCACAGGGTACGCTGTGCCCTGAGCAATAGCAGTAGAGAAATGGACATATACACGCTTCAGGAGCAGAAGCAACATTAAATCTATGACAATACATAGGTGTGAAAGTACAGAAATCCACAAATCTCACAGTTGCACAGTCCCCAATGACAATACATAGGTGTGAAAGTACAGAAATCCACAAATCTCACAGTTGCACAGTCCCCACATCTCCACTCGGTTCTGCAGAATGGCATCAAAAAATGCACAGGTACTGAGATAATGAGCTGGTGCTGCACTTATTTGTCAGTCGGCACAGCTGTGGGAGGCAGGAATTAAAGGTGATTTTGGAATGGGAAGAAGAAAGGCAAAGAAAAATTCCAGATGGACACAGAGTAGCACAGCTCTGCTGACCCAAGCAGAACAGGGAACAAGTTGCAAATTACCATGAAAAAAGAGTTGTGTAAAAGGAAACCGTGCTATATAGGCATTAGTGTTCTTTCTACAGCACACAGAGTTTAGAGCATGAATATACATCTGATCTAAATATTCTTGCAAAGCGTTAGAAAAAAATCCTTTCCATAAGGTTATTTACACAAACGTACCTATGAATGAATAAAAAACCTGCACAACAATGTATCTTTAGGATAGACTGTAAATTCTCGCATTAACACTTCCATAATTATATATGAGACTTCTAAACATATAAAGATTTTTTTCTCCCTTTGCTTCTTTCAAACTCCCAAAATGTAATGAAATTCTCTTTTAAAACTACAGAGACTGCCGCGTGCCTCAGCGAGACATTATTTGCTTGCTCACAATTATCTTTTCCCTGTCTGTTAGTCACCGAGGCATTAATTGCTTATCCAAACTTGAAACAGTTCACGAGCCACTCTGAAGATAAATATGAATGAGCCGATTTCAATGGAATTCATGTCATCTGCCTCTTAAAGCTGAAAGACTGTATTTATTACATGTCGGAATTAAGTCTTGATACCTAATCAATGGGAAAATGTGAAATATGCTGAGTAGATCCCTGTATTGCAAGGGATCATTGCACTTTAGTCTTATTTGACCAAATTAGTGATCAAAGAGAGGAAGGACTGGTCAATTCTAACAGAGAAAGGAGGTGAAAGAGATGTCTAGGTCTGGTGCAGTTGGAGTCAGAAATGAAGTATGTGGGTTTGGAAGTTGGGAAGTGATTCTATATCAGGTGATTTTAACGCAACATTACTAAAGCCATGATCCTCAAACAGACACACTGGCA
>NW_026690614.1:0-11552 GCF_015227805.2 Hirundo rustica | reverse complement strand
ACAGGGCTGCTCCCTTCCCACGTTCCATCCCGGCTGCCGGAGCCTTGGAGCTGCCCTGGGGGCCCTGGGGCTGCCCCGGGGGCTGTGCCCCGACCCGGGGCCCCTTCCCAGCGCTCCCAGTCTGCCCATCCAGCCTGGAGCAGCCAGCGAGGGCTTCAGCTGGGACGGCAGAGAGGCGCTGCTGGAGGGGGGCACCTCACTTGAGTTTGGTTCGTTCTTCCCAAATCTGGGAAAAACGACTTTGGGAGTTTTCTGTGGGCGTTCTCTCCCCTCCTCCACTCAGCCGAAGGGCGTTGGGGCTTTTCCCTTTCTGGGGGCAATCAAAGCCATGCACTGCTGCTCCTAATTCGGGGTAGGAGAACTGACGGCTTTCCTCTGAGCCGGTGGCAGCGAACACGCAGGGCTGAGAAAGGCGGGCCGGGAGCTGCGGAGAACTTTGTTTGTGTTTTCAGATCAATGCCGCCTCGGGCCCGGGCCCGTCCCAGGGCTGTTCCTCATCTCCGCCTTTCCCCTCACACAGCCCGGGGGGCCCGGAGAGCGCGGGCCGAGGCTGGGCCGTGTGCACAGCCCGCCCCTGGCTGCGATTGGGCGATTGTGCCGTCACTCGTGGATCTGGCGCGCTGATTGGGCAGAGCGGGGCCGAGCGGGGCCAAGCCCGGCCCCGGGGCCGCCCCCTCCCCGGGCGCCGCTGGCGCAGCAGAGCCGCCCTTGGCGGAGCGTCTGTGCGGGCCCGGGAGCGGCGGCAGCGGCCGGAGCCCGGTGAGGCGGCGGCGGAGCTCGGAGGCGGCCCCAGCGCAGGTGGGAGCCGCGCTGGGTTCTGCCGGGGCTCGGGGCTGGCTGCGGGCCGAGGGGGCGTCCGGGGGCTCTGGCGGGTTCCTTGTGCCGTGTCCGCCCCGTGTTGCCCGTGGCCTGAGGGCGCTGCGGGAGCGGCTGCCCGCGGTCTCCTTGCCGCTGGGGCCTCGGCAGGAGCCGGTGCCGGAGCAGCGCTGCCTCGTCCCGCTTCCTGTGGGTAGCACGGAGGTGGCTGCCCTGTCGCCGGGAGTGTGCGGGAAAATTCGCGTCTCCAGAGGTTTCTGTCCCCAAAGGAGAGAGAGGAGTCCTGTAAAAGTGACTTTATTCCTGAACAAAGGGAGAGGCCATGTGGCATTTGCCATGGGGTCTCTCCAATTGTTATAGTATGCAGCCTCCTTTTTATCCTAATTTTCTCTTCTGCATCTCCCTCTGCCTTTGCCCAGTGGCTAAGGTACTTGGAAAGTTGAGACTTCCCGATCCGCCTACTGCGTGTCCTCGTTAATATGCACTCCCCGTTTTGTATAACATCCGATATTCATGGCTCTGTTCAGTCTTCGTTCTTCTTCTCGATGTTCAGGAATTTAGCAGGGTCTTGGCTGAGCAGCAGTCCGTGTCAATGAGTAACATTTTCTGAAACTGATGGTTTCTCCCATTACTTCCTTATCTCCAAGTCCCTGACCCTCTCTCCAAGCAGATTCACTGTTTGACTCTGTTTTTTCTTCCTGGGTCCTGTTTGGATTTGGGATTATTCTCAGTGACCTCCTTCCCTGTCTTTTTGGAGCCGTTTGTGGCTCAGGAGGCCTGGCTGCGACCTGCATTCCCTTACTCTCGTGCTGAATGAGCTGCACTCAGCAAGGTGTCTGTGCATGGTCAAAAGATGAGAGTTGCTGTAGCACAGAAGAGGAGAAGGAGCATTCGTTTAACCCATGGTGTGCCAGGGAACCACGAAACCGTGTCCCATTCCCATCCTTTCCACGTTTGGACCAATACATGAGCTGCTTTCTTACTTCCTTTGTTATCTGTTTCTCCTCTTTTTGGTTGTTGTATAGTTGCCAACAGGATCTCGAGTCATTTAATTTTCCACACTGTGCTCCTCCTTCTGCTAATAGATAATCTGATCCTATCCCATGGTGAAATGTCATGTTCTTCGGTTGAGTGCATTGATCGGCCAGACTCAGGAGCTGGACCGGTCTGATTGATTATTATTTTGAGGACATCTTGTAATCTGATTATGCCACTGAAATGATAAATGGGTTCTCTGGCTCCTGATATGAATTCATTCGGGTTCCCAGGGGTTGCTCCATGGTGTTGTAGGATTTGTTCTGGTGGCCGTTCATCTTTTCCCCATTTTTTGGTTGCTCCCTCCAGCCAGGGCTGCATCAATTGATCTCTTTTCTCTAATCAAATCATCACATACTTGGATTCCCTACTGATTTCTCTGAACTTGTGGTAGCAAGAACGCCCCAGTGGTCTCATGCTCCCTGTGTGACATAGACAGTGACAGCACATGTTGGAGTGGGGAGAGGGATGATTCCCCCCCAGTTCTTTTAGTGAAGTTTTCACAGCATTCTCCATTTGCTGTTTTCCTTTGCAGCTGCACCAGTTTCTGTTGCAGAGTCAGATATCCTGAGTGTGGGCTCTGCCTTTGGCTGTGCAAATTCCATCTGTGCAAGCAGGCAGAGCTTGGGGTGAGAGGCAGAGGGAATCAGCCCAATTCCTGCCCCAGGCAAGAAGACCCTGGTGCATTGTCCACACTTTTCCTCAGCAGTGTTAATTTGCATTTCTGAAGCTCCTCTCCTGGCTGCCTGGAGCCAAGCTTCTCTTCCAGAGCAGCCATTGAATGATTCACATGTAGTCCCCCCACAATCTTTTTTTCTTTTTCTTTTTCTTTTTTTTTTCAACCATATTATATTACCTGCTTATGCCTTAATGTGTCACCTTTAAAGCTCTTCTAGTTTTGCAGAATGGAAGCTAAAGGTGAACATCGAAAAATCCATACCAAAATTTTGCTATCACTAAGAGCCACACACAAACATACAGAAAAATATTCCAAAGCAATCAAGTTTTTTCTACTTCTTCTCCAAGGACTGAAAATTGATTCTCACACTCCTGGCCCAAACCTAACTGACAATATAAAAATAGGATTATTATGAAAAATTATTCTAATGGTGTAATCTTTTCACTGAAACTGTGGGAAAAACCCAAAAACTCCAAAAATATCTTTCATGTTTAACAGTCAAGGCATTACTTGCTTCTGGCCAGGATGTGCAACAGAGATAATTTCATCCACACATAGCCAGTGTGTGCAGACAAAATCATTCCACAACACGTGAGTTTTACTAGATTTTTCCTAAACTTTAAACAGCCTGAACCCATAAAAATCCATTTGTTTAATGTTCATTGCTTCCAAGTTGTGAAGTACTTAGTATTTGGTTTCCTGTTGCAGCCGGATTTCTTTACCTGTGATGTTAGTTAGGTCTGCACTCCTGGATTTCCTTATCAGCCTTTTCCAGACCAGGTGTCTCCAACTATTCCAGGAGCAGGGTCTGGGGCAGATGTTCCTTGGTGTTTGCTGATGGGCTTTGATGTTTTGTTGATGGTCGTTATCTTTGTGGGTATCTTTTGTGCTCTTCCCAGTCTGTTGAGATGTTAAACTCATCTCTGTAGAGTGGTGGAACATCCCTTAAAATAAAACCTTTAAAATTCCTTTTCCCAGGGCAAAGGCAAATCAAGCCTGAGTAGAGAAATAAAATAAAAAAAAAAATTTAAAGTTGGAATATTTTTTTCAGCAGTTTAATGGCAGCCAGCCCAGTGTGTGAGTGTGCTTGAGCCCCAGAGTGGAATTGTCACGTTGTGTTCCCCAGCAGCTGTGGCGAGTGCAGGCACAGAAAGCACTGAAGCTCCAGCAGTGGCAGCAAGGATTGGCCCGCAGTGGCTGGAGGTGCCAAAGGAGGGTGCCCAGGCAGACTATTCCAGCAGAGGATGTGTGGGCAGGCACAGGGGCTTCCCCTGCTGTGGAGCCCTGGCTGCTGCTCCCTTGCCTTCAGTGCAGGGTCAGTCGTGGCCTCCCATCCTCCTCCTGCAGCCGGGACGTCCAAATCTCCGGGGCTTCAGAGACCTTGAGCCGAGGGTGAGGGGTTCCCCCCCGTGTTCAGCTGTGCTGGGGCTGTTTCTGTGCTCAGGGACACTTGGAATGGGCCACGCCACTTGGCCACCAGTGCTGCTTCTTCCCAGTCCTTAGGCAGGACCCGATGTCCTGGTTGGATGTTGTGAACAGCAAAGTCCCAAGGCAGGGTCTGTGCCAGCCGAGCTTCCTGTGGGAGAGATTTCACCAGAGACAGGATTCGGGCCACAGACTGCTTTAAATACATCCCTTATGTCCCCTCTGCACTGGGCAGAGAATTACCAGGGTAAGGAATTCCAAAGCTCAGTTACTGGGGAGATAATTGCATATCTGCCCTGGATCTGGCTCTTATTCTTGCAAAAACCAATGGCAGAAGTGGTACCCATGGCATCTTGGTTTCTCTCACCAGTTTCCAAAGGTGTTTCTTCATTTCCCCATTCATTCTTTCTACCTGGTCTGAGTTCTGGGGGTGCCAGGGGTTGTGGAGGTCCCATTGTATTCCTAAAGCAGCCATAACCCCCCTGGAGGATCTTTCCTGTAAAATGAGTTCCCCTATCTGAATCTATTGCTTCCACAATCCCTTATCTTGGAATTATTTATTTTAGAATTACCTTACTAAGTGATGCAGTGATTACTGAAGAAGTCAGAATTGCTTTTGGCACCCTGTTAGGTGACATGGTGTTAGCAGAAGATATTTGAGCCTTCCTGCTCAGGGCATTTCAGTCCCAGGCTCTCACAAGCACACACAGCTCTGCCGGTTGAGCTGACTGTGTGGGCCGTAACCTGAGCTTTGTCTAGTTCCCTTTCCTAAATAACAGCCTGTCTTGTAACTCGTTTCCCTTCTCCTGCCCTTGAAGACCCATCCATAGCCAGATTTTCTCCCTCAGGCCAGGGAATGTCTCATAAATCTCTCCTAGGCTGGGTCTGGAGCTCTGTCACTTGAATGCAGTCCTGGGTTTCTTGCCAACCCCCTGTCCAGGCTGTTGAAACAGGAGGCTGGGTTAAACCCTTCCCCTGTCCTCAAGTCTGCATCCTCCTGTGCCACTGAACAAGTTTCATACTGTAATGACCGAGCACGGCTCTTTTGGTTATCAAAGCTTGAACTTGGTGCCAGACTTGAACAACAGGAGCTCCTTGTGCTGTCAGTGTTCAGGCCTCAGGTCCCCTTAGAGCTGTGGCTGCACAATTGTGCAGACAATGAGGGGGCCACTCTGGCCAGTGCATTAAATACTGTAGCACAAGGATTCCTTTGGCATGGCCCTGTTTAACATTCACATACAATTCCAATTCCTTTTCTGAGTCTGGAAGAGCCATGGCTGGGACATCAATAATTTTGGTTTTTTAATTTTCTCAAGTTTAGTTCTCTTTCTCATGTCCATACCATAACATTGAGGCTGTCTGGGGTTAAAAAGTCATAGAATGTTCTGGCTAGAACAGAGAATCCTCAGTCCATGTCCTTCAATTCCCTGTTAATCCTCAGAACTGTCGCAGCTCCTTGTTAGCCCTGGGTAACGTTACTTCTGAGATTCCCCTGACCCTTTCTGGGTCAATACACCACAAACCTTCAGTCAAAATATGTCCCATGTATTTTACCTTTTTCTCCACCATTTTCTCTATATTTTTTAAATACTCCAAGATGCTTTTTAGCCTGAAAATTGAGCCATTTCACAGAGGCTGCTTCTCCTTCCTCTAATTGTCCTCCTGATTGAAGCAAGTCATCCACATCCTGCATTAACCCAATCCCTGGGGGTGAGGTGAATTCTTTGGATATTTTCTGCAAGCCCAGCCTGAATAAGGCTGGTGCTTCCCTGCCTCCCTGCAGAAGGACCGTCCATGTCTTTCCCATTTTCCCTTCTAACCCTTGTTCCCAGTCAAAGGCCAACTCCTGTTCAGCATCCTGTGTAAGTGGGCATCCCCAGAAAGCATCTTTTCCATCAAGTACTGAATGGTAGCAGTGTGAGGAGGGAACCTGGTTGCAGATGGTGTAAGGATCTGAGACTGTGGGGTGCCTTGGTTTAATAATCTCATTTCTTATTCTTAGGTCCTGCACCATTCTATAGATTCCATCTGGTTTCTTGATTGGCAGCATTGGAGCATTCCAGGGAGAGATCCCAGGCTCCAAAAGCCCTGCCTTCAACAGGGGCTCAATGACAGGCTGTGAGCCCTTCCTTCCCTCCCTTGGAATAGGGTATTGCTTTTAGACACTGCTTATCCTGGTTGCTTGAGAGTAATTTGGAGAGGCTGGGTGTCTGATTTTCCCTATTTCCCTGGGGCTGCCCACACTTCTGGGTTCACTTCAGCATCAGCCTTGTCAGACATTTGACACAAAGGTACCCCAGAACTAGCAATGGCAATGCCTCTGCCAGGTGCTTGTGGCCGAGCCCATCCCCTGGGTGCTGGGGCCCCCTTGGGCCCTGGGGTTCATCCCTCAGGGGCTGTAGAAACTCTGCCATGGCCTTTGCCTTCACCTTGGCCCTTTCCTCACCCCTTCTTGTGTTCACCTGCTGTGCCTTTGTGACCAACTGCTCCAGGGGCTTCTTGTGCCACTGCTGCAGCCCCCCTGACTGCCTGTGGGTGCTCATCCTCTGACAGCTGCTGAGCTCTCTGCAAGGGCATTCCTTTCTCCAGTGACCCAAACAAAATCCTTCAAAGATGATCTTGATCCTTGCATGAATAACCCCCATTTCCCAGCTGTTCCTTCCTGCTCCTGGTCCTTGTGCTCGCCCTGCCCTCCCCAGCCCGTATCCCAGAGGCGGTGCCTGTCCTGCCGCAGTGTCCCAAGGCGGCTCCCCCGGCGGGCAGGGCCGGCAGCTCCACGGGGCCGGGCAGCGGCCGGGGCGTCCCGCAGCCTCCTGGGGGCCGGGGGCCACTGCCGGCCCTGCCCGGGGGGTGGTGGGGTCAGGCAGCGCCCGGCGCTGAGCCCCAGCTGCCCCACAGCCCCGGCCCGGCCCCGCAGCTCCCCACAGGCCCCCAGCCCGTGCTCCCAGTGCCGCACCTCTGCGCCCGCTCCTGCTGCTCCCCAGCACAGAGAAACCCCCTGAAATCCTGACCTCCTTGTTTCCCTGTCCTGGAAACTGGGGATACAAAGGATCTGTGTCAGCTGGCAAATTTAGAGGATAAGACCCTGATGAAAAACATCCCAGTGCTCAGTACCTTTCTCTTCCTTCTCTTTTCCATCATCCTTCTTCCTACCACAGACATTCCTCCTGCTGCTTCTTGCCTTAACCCTATTCCTGCACACTCACCTTCACCCTAACCCTTCCCAGCACACCAACACCATCCATCCCTGGTTGTCTAAATCCCTTCTCGACTTCCCTTATTGCCCCTCTGGGTGTCCATGTCCTTAAATTACCTCTGGGAGAATGTGCAAACTGCCTCAACATTCTCCCAAGGGACCCTTCAGAGATATTTTGGGATCATCATCCCTTTGGCCAGGACGCTTTCCTGGCTTTCCCTTTTCCACCCTGCATGGGTGCCCTGCCACGTTTGCTCCCTGAAGATGCCAGTGTCCTCACTGATGAGATTTTCAGTGCTCTCTCCCTGGTGACTCTTCACAGCCCCCCCTGATCTGTCACTCGTCTGTCTCCTGGACACTCTCGGGTACCCAATCAATCCCCGGTGCCGCCGCCACCCAAGGGAGCCGATCACCCAAACTGGGTGAGGCACCTTCAGCTCCACTCACTGCCCGCTGTCCCAGACGGTGGAAGGAATTCCAGAGGAGCCCCAAGGTGTGTGGAAAACTTGACATCACCCAGAGGTTTGTGTCCACAAAGAAGACAGAGGAGTTCTGTAAAAGTAATTTCATTCATAAAAAAAAAGGGAGAGGCCATGGGACATTTCCCATGGGGCTTTTCCAATTGTTGAAGGATGCAGCCTCCTTTTCATCCTAATTTTCGTGGTCACATCTCTCTCTCCCTTTCCCCATTGGCTGAAGTACTTGAGAGATACAGACATCCCAATCCCCTTACTACATACCCCCTTATTATGCACCCCTCTTCTGCACAGGTAACGATATTCACAGCTCTGTGAAGTCTTTGTTCTTCTTCTAGAAGTTCATGAATTTATCAGGCCCTTGGCTGAGCAGCAGTCTGTGTGGTCAGTTAATAACATTTTCTGGAGCTGATGGCTTCTTCTGTGCCTTCCTTACGTACAAGTGCCTGGCCCTATCCCCAAGCAGATTGACAGCGTCTGTGTGTAAAGACACTTTACTCTTCTTCCTTTCCTGGGGGTGCCCCGTTTGCGGGACATTCCCCCTAGAGCATGGGGCACCGCCGTGAGGGGAATTTGGGGAGGTGGGAGGGGGGAGCGCCAAGGCCGGGCCCCCCCGCGCTGTCCTGGCGGGAGCGGCTGCAGCGGGGACCGAGTGTGGGCGGGAGCGGCCGAGAGCCCAGCGCTGCCCCAGCCCGACCTGCCCCAGCTCCATCCCTGCCCCTGCGGTGGGATGCTGTGGGTTTGGGGGGAAGAGGGAGCCGGCAGTGGGTGCTGGGCCTGGGGGCAGGAGGAGAAGGGAAGGAGAAGCAGGGTTGAAGAACAAAATGTTGATGCACGTGGGAGGAGAAGGTGGGATTGTGCAGGAGAAAGAGGAATAGTGGGAGGAAGAGGAGTGTGAGGAAGACTAGGGACACAGGAGGAGGAGCAGGAAGAGGAGGCACCGCAAGGTTCCAGCCCTCACTGTATCTGCAGCCTCCCCCCAGCCCCAGGAGTGTTTCCCTCCCCACATGCAGCAGGTGACCGGGGAGGGGAATCCATGATTTTCATGGGAGTGAATCTTGGTGTTTCTGAGCTTGATTGAGCTGAATGTTGATGCTTTGGGTTTTTGCAAGGGGCTGAATCTTTTAGAAGAGGTTTTGGCTGAGTCTTGATGTTTGGAGGACTTTTGGGATGAATTTTCTTTTGGAGGTTCTTACAGACCAATGTGGCAATTCTTACATTGCCAATGACTTCCTGAGATGACCTTGTGCAAGGAAGAACCCCAGCCTAAGGCACTCTCCTCTTATTTTCTCCCCAAACCAGGATTTTTCATTCCCAAGGAGTGGCCGGATGGAGGAGGAGGAAAAGCCCCGGAGATGCCGCACGAGGAGGAGCTGCAAACCCAGCACAGGGAGCTGTGAGGAGCAAAGACCCACCCTGTGCCAGGAGGGCGGCCGGAGATCCAGCCAGAGCTCAGAGCTGGTGGAGAAGCCTCATGGAGGGGAGAAGCCCCACAAGTGCTTGGAATGTGGGAAGGGTTTCAGCTGGAGATCCAATCTGATCCGGCACCAGGTGATCCACACTGGGGAACGGCCCTATGAGTGTGGGGAGTGTGGGAACAGCTTCAGCTACAACTCCAGTCTGATCCAGCACAAGAGGATCCACACTGGGGAACGGCCCTTTGAGTGTGGGGAATGTGGGAAGAGCTTCAGCCAGAGCTCCCACCTGATCCAGCACAAGAGGATCCACACTGGGGAGAAGCCCTATGAGTGTGGGGAGTGTGGGAACAGCTTCAGGTGTAGCTCCAGCCTTAGGAAACACCAGAGGATCCACACTGGGGAGAAGCCCCACAGGTGCTTGGAATGTGGGAAGGGTTTCAGCCGGAGATCCCACCTGATCCAGCACAAGAGGTTCCACACCAGGGAACGGCCCTATGAGTGTGGGGAGTGTGGGATGAGCTTCAGCCGGAGCTCCAATCTGATCCGGCACAAGAGGATCCACACTGGGGAAAAGCCCTACGAGTGTGGGGAGTGTGGGAACAGCTTCAGGTGTAGCTCTGGCCTGAGGACACACCAGGTGATCCACACTGGGGAAAAGCCCTACAAGTGTGGGGAATGTGGGAAGAGCTTCAGAGACAGCTCCAGTTTGATCCAGCACCAGGTGATCCACACTGGGGCACGGCTCTACACCTGCTTGGAATGTGGGAAGGGCTTTGGATCAAGCTCCAACTTGAGGAATCATCAGCTCATCCACACCAGGGAGAGGCCCTACGAGTGTCCTGAGTGTGGGAAGAGGTTTCACACCAGCTCTGATCTCCTCGTGCATCAGCGGATTCACAGAGAGGAGAGGCCCTTCCGCTGCCCCGACTGCAGGAAGGGCTTCAAGCACAACTCTGCCCTCACCGTCCATCGGCGCATCCACACCGGGGAGAGGCCCTACGAGTGTCCTGAGTGTGGGAAGAGCTTCTCCCAGAGCTCTCACTCAACCAAACACCAACGGAGGCACCACTAAGGCAAGTGCTGCAAGTGCCCCGAGAGCGGGAAGAGCTTCGTGCACTGCTCCAGCTCCATCCCCCCATGGGAGGATCGGCCTTGGATGATCCCCAGTGACCCCCGTTGGGCAGAGCCCTGCTGATCTGTGGTCCTGGTGATCCATGTTGGGAAGACACCTGGCTGGGATGCTCCACATCTTCCTGGCTCTGTGTGGGCACCAGGATCAATGCAGGGGCAGGAACATCCATTGGGAGACAGACTGACATTGGGAATTCCTTGGGCAGAGCGGATTTGTTGACTTTCAACCCCAGAAAATCTTTTGCGTTTAATCCTATCGTCTGGTGGCATCAAGGAATACTGGATGGTCGTGGAGGTCTTTACGAACCTCAGGGACTCCACGATTTTAATTTCCTATTGCCCAAGTGTGTCTTGCACAGCCAAATAGTGAAGATGAAGTACAGGAACCAAGATTTTGGAGACAGTGGGGTGGACACCCCTCCAAAAAAGGTTCTTCCCTCCCAGCCAAACACATGGATCCTCAGCTGGCACAGACACAGCAATCCGTTTTGTTTGACCTTGATTTGTTTTTCATTTCTCTTCATCTCTTTAAAATATCTAACACTGGGGTAAAAATAAAGACATTGAACTGGGACATGGGTGAGGACATGGGGGACATAGACATGGTGGGACATGGACATGGAGAGTGTCATAGGGACACATGGACATGGACAGGGATGTGGCCATTCATGGGGACATGAGGGGAAATGGGCACAGATGGAGATGTGGGGGACAATGACAGGGATGGATTTGTGGTGGGGAGACAGCCATGGGTGAGGACATGGTGGGACATGGCCAGTGACATGTGGGGACATGGCCATGGCCGATGCCATGGGGGGAACTTGCAGGGGCTGTGGGGGATGCTGGGTTTGAGGGAGTTGAGGGTTCCTGGGAGGGGCTTGGGGCTTGCTGAGGGCTTTGGGGAGCCCAGAGCTGGGAGACCCTGGCAGAGGTTGTGGGGCAGCTGCTCAAGGACCCCCTGAGCTGGACCCCCAGCCGGGCATTGGGTTCCTGGAAGGGAATGAAGGTGCTTGTCCCCAGGAGGGAAATCCCAGCAGCCCCAGGGTATTGGGGGCAGCTGAGAGGCTACAACAAGGAGGGGAAAGCCAAAGAGAGCTGTCCCCCTCCAGAACTGCAGCCCAGAAATCCCAAACTCAGGGCTCCTCTCAGGAAAAAGCTGTCAGGAGGTGCCTGAATTGAGGGAAAGGAGGATAGGACCTCAGACTGAGCAGGAGGGGCCTGGAACTTCCAAAACCAAGCATGATGGACAGGGCTGGTGGATTGCGGGGCAGAGGGGAAGGGATGGAAAAGCAGGGAAGAAGAGGGGGCTAGAACCCCCAAATGGCTTTGGGAAGGGTCCCACTCCTCCTCCTTTCTAATCCCCAAGATGGTGCTGG
>NW_026690613.1:0-11577 GCF_015227805.2 Hirundo rustica | reverse complement strand
TTCCCTGTGTGATGTGATTGAGGAGAGAGGCTGGTTAGAAGGACACAGTGAGGAATCTCATAATCGCAGCAGGAGGAGAGAGCACTGTCATCCTCACTGCAGCCCAACCTCATGACAGCAGTAGAGACAGTTCCCCAGCTGCTAGGGAGGAACCCAGCCAAGAGAGAAACCCTCGAGCTGTCAAGAGATCCAGATGTTGCTGCTGCTGCTGCTATTGGAGAGAGACACACCAGAGGTTGTCATCTGGGTGTGTAACTGCCAAGCTCGACTGCCTTTGGGCCCCAGCTGTTGGCTTTGTTGCTGCAAGACCCTTAAGTAGGAAGAAGAGTTAAAACTGTGCCAGCACAGTGGGGAGACAGCTACCAAGTTAATGTTCAAATGGTATCTTGGCTTTGTAGTTTTTTTGTTCAGTGGGAAAATAGATGCACCAATAAAAGTTTGATTTGTAACTGTAGCTTTAAGTATATACATGCAATGTGGTAGTTGTGCTTTTGTAGATTTATGATGAGTGACAACTGGATGTCTGTGTTATAGGGTACTCAACACATGGAAAAGCAAATATACCAATAAAGTTTTTCTGTCTGCTTTAAGTGGTTAATCAAACTTCATAACCACATATCATTCTTTTGCTGGATATAACTAAAAGAAGAAATAAGACCGCGACAAAGGAAATGAATGACATCTTGGCTGGGCAAAGTGCTAGCAAATGCCTGGTTTATACCTTTTTTTTTTTTTTTTTTTTATTTACTAAGTTAAGGCCTTATTTCAAAGCCAAAAGGAAAGCATTTTGAAATCTTGCCACACCTATTTGGTATGATATAAAACCCAGGATTTAATATTATAAAGATTCCCATTGCTCAGTGAAACCAGTGCTTTGTGATGCTAGTCATTTTTGATGGTTTACTTTCATTTGGGGACAATTTATATGCATATCTCCTAACACCAACATTTTCCTTTATCTTAAATAGTTTATTTCACTCCTTGACATTTATCCTCTTGGTCTGTTTATAGAAAACATGCACATCTTGAGTCTTGTCCCTTGTAGCTGTTTCCCATTTCTCCCTTCCACAAGTAGGTTTCATTCTAGTCATTCTAAAAAGCTCAACTCTCAAAGCCCAATATGCTGCCCAGAAATTTTGCCAGTGTAGATATTTCTGTTAATACTGTGGAAAAAAATTTTGTACCTCCAAGTAAGCATAGCTTATATAACAGGATGCCTATTTACTTAATCAGCTCAGCTTCTGCTATGTGTAGCTGTTAGAATTCAAATTAATATTTTCTTAAAAATACAATTACTTAAACAATAGAAAGAATGTTTCCTTGTTTTGATTAGAAACACATCCTAGCATCTTAAGCATCTACTTCTGCTGGCTTTTACAGACAGAATCTGGCCTTCATATGGCTTTTTGGGATTTTCCTGGGTGTCTTTCTTCATGGCTGCATTACTCCATGGCTTATGGGTTGATGGACCCTTTGATAAAATAATATTGTAAAACAGCCTAGACAGAGCACAGTGGTGCAAATCTCAAGTAAAAGGGGAGCAGAAAAATACATTTCTGAGACCTTTGAGTCTATTTTTTGTCCTAAATTCCATTGCCAGGACATAGAAGGATCTTCTTCCAAAGCCTCCTCTTAAAAGACAGGTACCTGGAGTACAGCCAGCAAGAAATTAGTTGTTTACATGTTGCACTTCCTGGCCAGCCAACTAATATCACTTCCCTGGTTTGGGTCATCTCATGGCCAGCTATTTTGGACTTTTAGGCTTTAAATATCTCCCAGATGTCCTCAGACTGTACAAAGGAGCTCAGTGAAAATAATACTAACCTTCAGTAATAGAGGTAGTATTACTGAATTATTGCCCAGAACTAATTTATTTTTTTTCAATACCAAGTATGGAAAAATTTCTGTAGTATTCACTTTCCAAACAATGACAAATAATAATACTAATGAAAAATTACTATGGAGAATGATCATGGCTTTGCAAAATATGCTTAATTTCTACGTTCAGTAAAGCAAATTCCTTGTGTTTCTAGTTGCAAAACTGCATCAGAAAGAAAAATAAAAACAACTGATCAGATCTGTGTCACCATGAGCAGCCAGTTTAATATTTATGTGGATGTAGAGTTTGCAATTTTAGGCAGATACAGTGCTTTTGCTATATATAGATACAGAGGTACTTTATGCGGATATAAAGGTCTTATTTTACATATCCTATGTGAAAATTTCTGAGTAGAGCTTTCCAGTGGGAATAAACTCTATCTTCAGGAAGCAAACCAGTTTGAAATCTGATGAAAGAGAAGGTTGAAGACTATTAGCAGGAGAGGCAAGGCAGAATGAGGGAAAAGGAATTCCAAGGGACTGAAAGAGTATTTCCTAAAGGCTGGAATTACTTAACTCAGGCAAGATGTCATCATCCGGTTTTGGGATATAAACAACTTTTTTGAGAGTCCAGCTAATAGACCAACTACTTCCCTGCTTACCATGCAAATGTGAAGTTTTATATGGAGAAAAGTAGTACACAGACCAAGAAGCTTTCATGAAAACTAAAGAGGTTGAATTTTTCCACGCTAAACTGAAATACCTATTTTACTTTGTGACTTGGAATCCAAAGGAAGAAGTGTAAAAGGAGAAACCCCCCAAAGTCACGACTTATTTTAGATAAAATAATATTAATCTTTGTGTTGAGATGTAGTGCTAACATATCTAAATGTGTGCTTTACTGTGCTTAAGTAAAGTGATATAATGTATAGTCATGCAGAAAAGCAAAAATTTAGTTTCATATAAAATAGACTGAGGGTCTTTTAAAAATTGTTTTAAATTGCCAATTTATATGTACAATATATAGGTAAGTGAGCGTAATACCTACACACCACTTTTAAACTGCAGAATTTTACCTTTTGATTTGGATGGGAAAGAGGAAAGATATGTGACTGAGACTCCTTACTAACAGAAATCTTGATGACTACATGTTGGAATTTTGTGTATCCTCAGTGCTGTTTCAGTTGTGAGTCTGAATGCTTTGAAATATTAGAGTGGAGTGTATCTTTTTGTGCTTACGTTGGATATCTGAAACCCTCATTATTTCTGCATTTGTTAAAATACAACTCTCTGTTCAACATACAGACAAAGCAAAAGGCTTTGATAAAACCTGATCTACATTCAGAGATCTGCTATGATCTCAGCTTTTCTAAAGTGGCACATTGCAAAAGGCACAGTACTAGTAGAAAGTACTAAAAGAGGTTACTTTTATCAGCTTCTCTTTACTTTTTCTTGCCAGGAGTGTTTTCATTTACATACCTGAATCATGTCATTATTGTTGCCTTTGCTCTGTCTCTTTCTGGCACTTCAGGGTCTTATCACTTTTTTTTTTTTTTTTTTTTTTTTTTTTTTTTTTTTTTTTTAATGAACAGTGTGCTCTGTACATCTCTTGTGTTGATTTCCTGAATTAATATTCATTATTCTTCTTTTCAAGCCACAAGATCCTCTGTTGATATTTGCTTTACCATACTTCTATCAAAGATACTTTTACAAAATAAAAGGTCTTTTTCCTTTCGGATTCTGTGGCTGGAAAATAGACAGTTATCTTCAATATGGTATGTAATGGCTCCTGGTTTATTATCTGGATGGATACTGTTTTCTTGCCCTCCTACATTTATTTTTCATATTTTTAAAGAAACATTGTATCATCCCTATCTAAAGTGATCCACAAAACAAGCTCACATGTCAAATACTCATGTATGTGGGGTTTTTTAACTTTTTTTTTTTTGCATAGAAGTTTTTTTTTCTGAATTTTTTCCATTTAGAATGAAAAGTGATATAAATGGAATGCTAAATTTTAAATAGAGTGAGCAGCGTACATTTCTTTTTTTTTATAGGGTTCTCATCTCATCTCTTACGCGTTTCTAAAAGGAGCAAAACACAAAAGCGAAGAGCCTTTTAAAGATATAACCAGAAGAGATGACTATTATCTTCTCCATCCCTCTCTCAAAGAGAAAAAATGTACAGTATATGTTTCATTCTCAGAATGCTCCATTTCCCCTCTGTTTTTCTGTATTATGTCTCTTTTTGTTTTGTGTTACTCTCTACTCAGGACTTTGTTGCCCTTCTCTAAAATGGTAATAGCAATAATTAAAGAACAATCACTGTACATCTGCATCTCACAAATACTCTTCCACCTCAATCACGAGAGTCTTTTGACTCACTGATAATTAGCTGCTGCATCCATCACAGTTCATTTTTCTTTCTTCTCCTTTTACAGTCAGCTGGTCCATCTGTCAACCAGAGCACTAATATGACTGTTTACAGCGGCAAGCCGTCTTCCTGTTTTATGTATCAGACTACCACCTTCAGCTCCTTTGAAAGGCTTCCACTGTTAAAAGTTGAGCATAAAACCCAATTTCTAACCCTACAGTTATTTTATATATATTTAAGTAAGTAAGTAAGTAAGTAAATAAATAAATAAATGACTGGTTTTTTTAAGGAGTTTTCCTTTATCTGAATTTACTTGCCTACTTACATGTGGACTGTGGACTTTTGGTGTCATGAGTTTTCCCTCGACTATATGGACGTGGTGAACAGCAGCACTTGCAGAAAAAGATGGAGCTTCCTGCTGTATGAATGTGAAAGAAAGGAGGCTTTTATGCACTGGTTATGCTACAGAGATAAAAACAAAATGGTCTTCCTCTCTTTGTATTCCTGGCCCTGATCCCCAGCTCCATCACTTCCCCTGCATATACCTCCCCATGCCATTAGGCCTTGTCTCCTAGCAACATATGGCCCCTTACCAGAGCTTTGGCTGACTGCTGCCTCTATGCAATCAGCCTGTCAGTCATTTATGAGAGAAAGTGATTGAGCTCTGTCCTGGATGCATATATTTGCAGCATTTAGACTCTGCATAGGTATGATGATGGGAGGACACATAACAATGTAGGTTTGCAGTATGCTTGGAGTAAAGCCTCACTAAATGAACATTGTTCTATGTAAAACAGAAAACGTTGTTTTGAATGTGTATCTATTGGGAGTAATCCTTTCTACCTTTTCTTTATTTGCGGTACTGACTTTACACCTGTCTTACTTTCAAAAGAGGAAGTCTATATTCCTTTTAAAACCAAAGTTTTCTGTGGAGCTGCATAAGCTGTCATTAACTGGTTCCCTGGCATGGCAGTATTCCCATTCACTCTGAATCAGATCAGGAGGGTGCACAGACAAAATTTGCATGCTGCCTTCATTATCTATAGTGGTAAAGCACAGAAATGCATCCTGCATGTTGGACACTTGCATTTGCAAGTCATTGTCACAAGTAAGAGCAACATGACTTCAACTCCCAGGCCACAATAACAAAATGGCCAGTAACTGACAGTGATTCTGGAGTGGTGCAGTTGATGGATAGTGTTTGGTAGGAGATGTTTCTAACACCTAATGTTAAACATTTGTGTTGTTTGCACTTTAGCTGTCCTTAGGGTCATGGGGAGAGGTAGGATTTGAGACCTGTAGCTGCAAGCCTTCTGCTGTGATTATACAGGCAACATAGACTCCTGCATGTTCTGAGGTATGTAACATTAAGTAACTTTTCAGGCACATGTTACATTTTCTTCCCTGGGAGAAAAACAGTCTCACTACAGCAGCTAACTTATGGCACCCTGCAAAGATAAATCTTGATGCTTAGATCCTGTTGTGAGCTCTTACCAATTAATAGACCTTAAATGAGGCAAGGGGGACAGGTGAGTAATCCAAACAGGCAAAAATGATGAAGCACAAAAGTAGCTGCTGTGGGAAGTCCTAGCTTTGGGCTCCCTACGCCTGATTGGGTTCTACCCAAAGACCCCCAGTGACAAATTCACATTACAAGGCTGCTGCTTAAAATGATGGCCACAACCCTTCCTTGGCTCTTGCAGCCCCAGGCCTTCATCAGGTTTCCTAAAATTGCCTCCAAGGGAGATTTAGGTGCATATTCCGTGGGGTAGTGAGAATTTTAGACTGTTTCATCAGTACATTGGATGGCCTGTACCTTTTTAAAATTGCTTACAATTAAATCCTTAGATAACTTATGTCTTTCTGGAGTGAGGGACAGCAGCAGCAGAGAAGCAGAGATTTTGGGATAAAATTTTCCTTATGTGTGTTAACCTGCACCACTGCTTAATCACAATCTATTTTTTCAAATCATTCCTAGATTAACACACATGAAAAAGTGTTGCTTTTTGGGCCCCTGCCTGGAGGTAGACTGACTCCCTCCACTGATTCTGCGGGGACAGTTGTTCAGTGATGGGTAATCAGAACTTGGAATTACTCATCCCTTTGCTGTTGCAACATAGCAATTAGCAATTAAGCCAGTGCCTGCTGAACTCAATAGAAATATTCTTACTGACTTCAGTGGGTACTGGATCAGACCATTTATGGGACAGCCCCATTCTGATATCCAGCCAAGTGGATAAAGCCACTCATTCTTTCTGTTAATACAGTGTTTAGCCCTCACTAATCTGGGCACAGTGATTAAAAAAAAAAAACAAAACACACACACACACACACACACACACACCCCCCCCAGTTCTCCAGAGACTGTACTTCTGGAAATTATATATTTATATGTAGTTCCAAGCAATTAAGTGGCTACATAAGCACTGGCCATCTGAATTTGCCCATCAGACAAGATTCTTGGCTCTTCTTCCATGTCCAAAACTCAGATCTCTAGTTGTTATGCTCAAGTTAAATAATAAACTTACTGCATGCCTTTCACTTAACAGCAAGTGAAACAGCCATTTCTGATCTCTTCATTCCAGCATTTGAATCTTCAGTCATTTCATGCAGACTTCTGGTAACAATTAATACTACCATAAAAAGAAAATAACAGGGCGAAACATGCACACAAATTGAAAGCAGATATCTGAATGTTGTTGTCCCACAAATTTAGATCAACCACATGTCTGCCTGAAAACTTGTAACTAGCATTCGTGAGTGATGTTATAATATAAAGTGTGGTGGAGAAACGGCAGTGAAGCCTGTTTGTACTTTCTGGAATTAATATATATATGCAGATAATTAAAAGAATAATAAAAATACATCAGATGAACATACACAGGGGATGGTTTAAACATCATCCAAACGTGTCATATGGTATGGGCCTTAGGGAAATAAAGGCTTACAGGATACTGGCAGACAGTTCTGCTGCTGGTACCAGAATTTAGCAGTTTCACTGCTTGAAAATAAATCCTTTTAGTTAATCCGGCTCTGTGGGTGGAATTACACACACCACTCCCGTTATTGTTAGACAGGAGTGCAGGCTGAATTCCCATGAACTTTTCTGAAAACGTAACTTGCAGTCTTTCCTACGCAAAGCTTTATTTATTAGAAATGCTTTTTAATGTGTCATGGTGAAATCTTATCATGGTAACATCAGATATGGCTTCTGTTAGGGAGTGCACATTTTACCCTTGATGTGTACCTGCAACTCTTATTAGCATGACAGGGCATTTACTATGCATATCAAGAAGGGAATATGTGAGATCGTGAATTCTTTCACCCAGTGTGTTCCAGAGAGCAAAATTTTAGCAGCCAAATGTTAACACCTGGCACAGTTAAGAGTTTGGTGCAGACAGCCAAGGTTATTGAATGCGTATGTGGCTGCACTGTAAGCCTTCCCTTCACCATCTGGTTCATTCTGGAATATGGAATATATATCACAATTATATGAATAAATGAAAAGATATGCAAGTTAACTGAAATGTATGTGTTCTCTGCTTTTCTGCACAATGAAACAGCCATCTGGGAATCAGTGTGTCTCACATTTCAAGCACAAATCAAAGCAAGCAGCAATTCACTCCGTGACGTGTGTTTCATAGAAAACTGGACTTCATTATCTCAGAGTTAATCACTTTGGAGTATTTTTTTCAGGTTTCCACCCCCCCTTCTTCCCCCCCCCTCTATGGATACAAAACAAAGCTATTTGGAAATATAGGGAGAGTACCCTTATTAAAATTGCATTTGGAACACAGTGTGGTTAAAAAGTAAAAAAATGAAAATGGAAGCACATTTATTTGCACTTCGCCTCTCACATCCAAGCTCAGATGTGGGTCTGTAGATTGGGTAGAAAGAATTGCTGGATGGATATTTTTTTCCTCTCTTCTTCTTCACCTCTGTTTGTTTTATATGCATATTTTTCTTTTCTACTATGCAGTACTACTGACTAATGGAGTGGGTGACAAGGATCCAAAGTGTATGCTGTTGCCCAGCTAAATATAATGGGAATTGGATGGAGTAGGGGGCATGATGAGAGCGAGAGTGCCAAGAAAGCCACCTCTGACCTTTCTCCCTCTCATGGCACATATGATATTTGAGGTCAGAACTGCACAAACCATACAATCCTTCCCTTCCTGCCCTGTTTTTTTCTTTCTCTTCTGTGGATGGTGGGTGCAGCAATAGAATGCAGTGGAGATTTGCTGTGGGAAAACTCTTCTAGGGCTTATCTGAGGGAAGGGATGCTAGGAGTCACAGGAATTAAAAGGCATGGTTTCTGCAGTTATACTGGGTATGTATGTTAAGTGTCATTGCATCCCAAGGCAAAGAATGTGTCTGATAGACAAGTCATGATAGTGCTTTGGGAAAAGCAGTCTTAGAACAATGAATTACTGTAGTTCCATTTCATATATGTCATTTTGTAGCCTTTCTGGAAAGAAAAGCTCTCTCTCTTAAACAAAAATCAAAAACACATAATTGCTGGAAGAGGTTCAGACACATTTGCTCCTTTTCCAAACTTCATTAATCTCCTTGAACACAAGACTTGACTAATTCTATGGGCTTGTAGCCAAGCTCCAAAAAAAAAAAAAAAAAAAAAAAAAAAAAAAAAAAAAGTAAGAGGAGATATTGATGATTGTTGCAAGAGTTCTTCCTATGCTTTCCCCCCTAATAGTCCTATTCAAATGAAATAAAATCTTTAAACTATGATGTGATCTTAGAGAGTGTATTTTTTTTAATGTATGGAAAAATTGACTAAATATGCAAATTCCTTCCTTACAAAGAAAAGATGGTTTTCTAGCGCCTGCATTTTGGGAAGTGCTTGTGTACATTCACAGACTGATACAGGAATGATGGAACGAACTTGTTTCCAGAAACCAGCAAACCTGTATTTCTGTATGTGCTACATTGTTTAATCTTCAAATGGTCCTGTAGAGTTATAGCCAATCTAGGACCAAAATATCTTCAGTTTTCAGTCCTCCAATTTTTGATATGTTGAGCACCTTCAAGACTGAGAGAAAACTGTAACAATGTGGCGTTTGATGGCATAGGAGCAGATCCTTGAAAGGAGATGCAAATCATCAGCTCCTTGTGACTCTAAATTCTTAGCAAGCAGCAGAGATGGAAAAATAGCCAAAACCAAAGTTTGCTTGAACCCTTGTTGTGCGAGGCCATTTTGTGAATATTGAAAGAAAATCTGCTTTGAATATGTTCTTCCTACTTCGGTTGTCTAAAAAAAAAAAAAAAAAAAAAAAAAAAAAAAAAAAAAGCCACAAAAAACCAAACCCTCAGGGTCAAAGAAAGGGCACAGTAAATTCTGAGTATCTGAAGATGTGGAGCTGATGTATATCCACTAAATGCTAACATAATTAAGATATGACATCATCCTTCAAGCATTATGGGTGCTGCATTTTGTATTGTAAATCCTTATCTAGCTTATAATAGTCTGCTGAGGACTTCGTTATTTTTTCACTCTGCACCTCAGATATGTGTATTAAAA
Organism: Hirundo rustica; assembly: GCF_015227805.2. Taxonomy (NCBI): domain Eukaryota; kingdom Metazoa; phylum Chordata; class Aves; order Passeriformes; family Hirundinidae; genus Hirundo; species Hirundo rustica. Next base: position 1,850 of record NW_026690613.1, on the reverse strand, counting down.
ATTATAAAAATCAAATTGACTTCATAATTGATTTTTTATGGATGTTATTTGTTTTGCTATGAATATTTCATAAACAATTTTTTCCTGAAGTATGGTGTCATAATATGTGCAATTGAGAGAGACAGATAGTAGTGGGTGCATGTGAATCTGTATGAAATTAATGCTATCCTTAAATTTAAATTCTTTGTTAATATGTTGTATTTTTCTATTAAGTGTTTTATCTTTCTTGTTTTAAAATCAAAGGGGAGCCTGCCATTGTCTTCAGTTAGAACAGGACCAGGTGTGTCATCCCCATTTTACCATTAGAGTTACTTTTGTGATTCATTTGAAAAGTGTCAATGAAAGAGATGGTCCAGAATCTGCTACAGTTTTTCCCATGTAAAAACCTTTATTCTCCTGAATCATTCCACTGGGGTCATTGCATAAAGAGGAGTTGCAAGACAGAGACAGCTTTTCTCAGCTACATGAATTCTGACTTTATCAAGCTCACATGTGGTGCAGCTGAGGCGATGAAAAAGTGGCTGAGGAGATGAGGAGGGTGGAAACCTTTCAATTTCCCACAGCACAGGATTTCTAGGGACATAGAAGAGAGAAAATGAGTATGAAAAGCCAAGCATTACTCCACACAGGGCTCTCCTTGGGGCCTGATTGCTCTGAGCCCATTGGCAGGGCCCTCCCTGCTACAGGGACAGGGTGTGTCAGAGGCTCCTTTTGAAGATGCTGTGAGTAGATCCTGCACAATGGGGACACTTGCCTACTGCTGAGATTTCTGCTTTGAAACAAAGCTTTGGTCTCTTTACACTTCTGTAGATGAGATGGGTGGCATCGGTTCATGGGCTGGGGCTCTTCATGCACAGGGTACATCCTATGTGCCCTCTGATTTTGACCATCTAGAAATTGATTCATCCTACAGTAGATGGGGTTCGGGAAGTAGTCTCTCTACATTTACAGGAGGGTCTGGACAGCTGGCTTAGGACAAACGATTTTGAGCATGAATTTAGGTGTGATGGGTGGCACCCTGAGCCAAATCCTCAGCACTAGTATCACCATCAACTAAACATAATCCGTGAGTTACTTGTAACACCTCAGGCTCCCTCCAACAAGATTTTCCTCCTGCCTGGTGCCCTGTGCTACACTGCCACATGCTCAGATAAAGAAAGGCAATCCCACTGGGTGAGGACAGCATTACCACCCGAGGATTAGCTCTTCAACAACAGATGGCAGAGAGCTGTTAACCTTTTGCTTTAGTAGGTATTAAGAAAGAGGGTAACAAGGGTATTCCATCACTAAGGACGTATCAGGCAGCATTAGCAAAGGATAATTTGAGGGGTTAAGAAGTCTGCCCTGTGGGAATTTCTTAAAAAGTTAATCTTTTATAAAGATTGAAAGTTTCACAGGCACAAAGTTTGCCTCAGAGAGATTTAGTTCTTTTAGCCTGTGATCTTGATACTTGCCAAAGGACAAACTAAATGTGAATTTGCATCATGCCTCCACATGTGTTTCACATATTTCGCATGTGGCGTCTAAATGGCTTCTGTGACCTTAGTGTGCAGATCACACGTTTTTCACATATGCTTTGTGTGGTTCACATCTGTTTGAAACATTGTTTCTGACAGTAGAAATCATTATTGTTTTACAGCAGGCTCTAGTAATTTAATTCAAGCAGCAGAACTTGAGAAGATGCAGAGTGGATTTGGTTGTGGTTTAGATTTTGTGTTGACTGCTACCCATTATAATTGCATACCAAAGGAGAGATTCACAGCCCAGGCCAGAGTTTTCAATTAGGGTGATCAAGACTTTTTTGTCAACATGATTTTTTTCCCCAGTGAATACACTGACTTGTCAAAGTT
>NW_026690612.1:0-11626 GCF_015227805.2 Hirundo rustica | reverse complement strand
GGAAACAAAAGGGGGATCTCTGCAGAAAACTTGGCTGGATAATCCTTGAGTTCGTTTAAAGACACCAAGAGCACAGCCGTTCTTTGACACAGTCTGTGGCCACAGGAATGAAGAGAAACAAAACGAGAAATGGCACAAATATCATGTTTGTTTGTACACAAAATTAAAAAGTAAATCAAAGAAAAAGAACCTCCAAAATAAACCAACAACAAATAACAAAAATTGCTTTTATTCCTAGTGATTTGCAGAAATTGGCCAGCAGTTTAATGTTTCTGAAACCATCCAGTCATCAGTCTCTGCACTTCAGCCTTGAGCTCCTGGTTCCTCAGGCTGTAGATGAGGGGGTTCAGGGCTGGAGGCGCCACCGAGTACAGAACTGACAGGGCCACATCCAGGGATGGGGAGGAGATGGAGGGGGGCTTCAGGTAGGCAAACATTGCAGTGGTGAGGAACAGGGAGACCACAGCCAGGTGAGGGAGGCAGGTGGAAAAGGCTTTGTGCCGTCCCTGCTCACACGGGATCCTCAGCACAGCCCTGAAGATCTGCACATAGGAGAAAACAATGAACACAAAACAACCAAATAACAGGAAAGCACAGACTATGAGAAGCCCAAGTTCCCTGAGACAGGATTTGGAGCAGGAGAGCTTGAGGATCTGTGGCACTTCGCAGAAGAACTGGCCCAGGGCATTGCCATGGCACAGGGGCAGGGAAAATGTATTGGCTGTGTGCAGCAGTGAATAGAGAAAGGCACTAGCCCAGGCAGCTGCTGCCATGTGGGCACAAGCTCTGCTGCTCAGGAGGGTCCCGTAGTGCAGGGGTTTGCAGATGGACACATAGCGGTCATAGCTCATGATGGTCAGCAGGGAAAGCTGTGATCCAGAGAAAAAAAAAATCAGAAAAACTTGAGCAGCACATCCTTTGTAGGAGATGTACCTGATGTCCCAGAGGGAATTGTGCATGGTTTTGGGGACAGTGGTGCAGATGGAGCCCAGGTCGGTGAGGGCCAGGTTGAGCAGGAAGAAGAACATGGGCGTGTGCAGGAGGTGGCCGCAGGCTACGGCGCTGATGATGAGGCCGTTGCCCAGGAGGGCAGCCAGGGAGATGCCCAGGAAGAGGCAGAAGTGCAGGAGCTGCAGCTGCTGCGTGTCTGCCAATGGCAGCAGGAGGAAGTGGCTGATGGAGCTGCTGTTGCCATCACATTCATCTTATTCAATAAACTGTATTAAGTTAGTAGCAAATGTTAAGAATTGACAGTAGTTGACAGTAGTTGACATTAGTAGTAGTAGTCATGCTAAGGCTTGGTAGGCCGCATGTAACCTGCAGATGAACTTTATAGCAGATTTTGTAATGTAAGCAGTGTAGCTAAGGAGTGTATCCATTTATCTAAGGAATGTACCTTTGGCAGAAACCTAAATGTCAGAAAGATAATTGTACCAGGTGGTAAAAGTGAAGTAAGAATTTGTAATGATGAAGAAATCATGTAAAGAAACATATAAAAACCCTGTAATTTTTCAGTAAAGATGGGGTCTTGTCTTTGGACGCTCGTCCACAGACTCCCGGGCCCTCAATAAAGCACCGCATAAACGACTTCGGTTGTTTGTGTTTTCTTCGGATCGGGCAACACTGCTGTTGGACATTTCTGCACTCTGGCCATGGAGTCCTGTTGAAGGAAGAGACAGTGGCAAATCAGGGCCGACTTTGCTGCAAAGTCCAAGCCCTTTCTTCCAGACCTGCCCCTGCTGCTCTGTGCCACCCAATTTTCCTTTTCTCAGAGCTCATCCTTCAGCCCCGTGCCAGGAGCTCTGCTGGGATCTGGGCCCATTGCTGTGATGAGCAGGGGCTCTGCCCATGGACACCGAGGGGTCAGCTCTGCTCTGCAGCACTGGGGTCATGGGAACAGGGACAGGGGCCAGTCCTGGGGTTGGACTTCATCAGCCCAAACTGCTCCTGAGGCAGAGGAGCTTGGCAGCATCTCCTGTGCCAGGGCTAAGGAACGATGATGGCCAAAGGCAGTTGGAGAGGGTTTCCTGCTGTGCCCAGGGAATCAGAGAGAATTGTGCAAGGCAAGAGCATTGGCTGTAACTCAGTGAAGGGTGAGGGGAGCTGCTCTGTGGCTCCATCTGTCCCCAGCTACCCTTTCTGAGATCGAGGGCAGTCCCTGTGTTCCCCTGGAAATCAGCCTGACACAGCTGAGAGCAGAGGGAGCCACAGCAGAGCAAACTGGCTCAGCCTTTCTCAGAGTCTCAGCCCCACTCCTGGCCAAGGACACTCCTGTCCCCAGTTTCTGAAGGCAGCTCACAGCTTGGATGGCACCCCCAGGATACACCAAGGGTCCTGTCCATGGCACTGCTGGAGGAGAGTCAGCTCATTCCCAGCCTCCAGCCTGCCCTGCCCAGAGCTCCTTGGGACAGAGGGAGCTGGGACACCCCATTTGCAGTGTCCTGGCATAGGGATCTGTAAATAAAGTAATCATTGAATAGTTTGGTTTGGAGAGGGCTTTAAATATCCCAGCACATTTTGGTGGCACTTTCCCCACACTGCCTGCCCAGGGCTCTGCTGCCTGGAGCTGTCCCTGCCTGCAGCTGCTTCTCTGTGCCCAGGGCTGGGCCCTGCCAGTGCTGCCAGAGCCCAGCCCAGCCCTGGGGGCTCAGCTCTGCCCTGCAGAGCCCTCCCAGCTCAGGCACTGCCCAGGGGCAGCTCTGGCTCTGCAGGCTCTGATGGCAACCTCAGAGCAACCCTGAGGAGGCTGGAAAAGTGACACTGGTGCTGCCTGCAAGGGACCCTCTGCTGAGTTCTGTCACTGCCTGGTTTATTAAGATCTGAGAGAAAAATTGTTTGATTTTTCTCAACCTGAATTGAGAGATGAATATCTATGTGCAATTTCCCATACAGGCAACACAGAGCAGTAGATTAATAAAGCAGGATTTTTAATTTCATGTAGCCCCTGCCTGTCTGTGCTCCCTCCATAATCTACTTGGAAATGTTCTGGAGTTAAATGTCATGCTGGGAGCAGTCCTGAACAATGCAGCATCCTCAGCACACAAGGAGAACACTTCCATGCCTTACCAGCTGTCTCCTTCCACACAGATCTTGTCCACCAGTGCTGGGAGCAACTCCCAGGGCTGGCTGAGAGCTGTCCCTGGCAGGCAGCAGAGTCCCTGCCCCAGCACAGCACCCTGGACTGCAGGACCCTGCTCTGCACGACAGCCCTGGGCACCCCTGGCTGCTCTCCACAAGAGATAATCAGAGAATGTACTCACAGAGTCTGTAGGCATTGGGATGTTGCAGCTTTAGGAGATCCCTGCAGGAGCTGCAGCTGCCTTGTGTCCTGCAGCCAGAGGTTCCTGTGTCAAGGGCTGGGAGTGATTCTCCCGCAGTCACTTCTCAGCTCCTTCCCAGCCCTGAGTGATTGAAGCTCTCTGTGCCTGTGTGCTGTGCCCGGGGTGACTGCAGGCAGTGCCCCAGCCCTGCTGGGCTGGGAGAAGAGCTGCTCATGAAGAGAGATGTGTTTTTAAGCTCTTCTTGGTTGCCAGGAGCTGCCTCTGTGCCAGGAGCCCAGCCCAGCTCAGCAGCACATACACAGTACAAAGATTTTAATGACCTTCTTGGGGCTTTGGTGTTGTTTACATCAGAATCAGTCCCTCAGAGTGTGATCAAAAAACTTCTCAGGAACTCTAAATCAGATTCAAACTTCAAAGTTTCTTGAACTTTTAATGGGTCCCACTGAGGGACACAATTCACATGAAATTGTCCCCAAGTTCCAGTTAGAGCAAAACACTGGAGGCAGTGATGAGATGTGGGGACAAGTAAGGCAAAGTTGTCTCTAATGCTGAGCAAACCTGGATGTGTTTCAGGAATGCAAAGGGCCAAGGCCTGAGCCCCAGCCCCTGCCAAGGCAGATCCTGTCCCTCCCTCCTTGCTCAGGGCTCTTCCTGGGGCACTGGGATGTGGGGATGTGCAATGCCAAAGGCAGGAGCATGGGGCGGCCCCTGCCAGGCTGCTGAGCAGGGACAAGGAGGCAATGAGGCCCCAGGGCTGCAAGGGTCACTTGTCCCCTCCTGGCCTCAGTGCCAGGGCCAGTAGCCATGGCCCAAGTGCTGCAGGAGTTGGCTCTGTCAGGGTCTTTCAGCTGCTGCCCATCCCTGTGCCCTCTCCAGCCCAGGCTGTCCTACGGTGTCCATGCCCTGTGCCTCTGTCCCTGCAGGCTGTCGTCATCCCCCGGCTGCCCCACCTCGCTGGCCCCTTTCTTTGCTGACAGCTCTGCATCCTGCCTGCCTCTGCCTGGGCACACAGAGCCTTGGGCTGCTCCAGACTTATTCCATGGGATGTGTTGCACCACAGCTCTGTCCTAGGAGAGAGACTTTTTTCTCCTGGTGTCCAGTCTGGACTTCCCTGCCTGCACTGGGCATTAATTCTTTCTTTCTCTGGTTGTTTTCCACTATGTGAAAAGGATCCACCATCTCTGAAAGCACCCTTCAATCCCTCCCAGGGCTCTCCTCTGCTGTCCTCAGTCTCCATGCCATGGAACACAGAGCCCCTTTGCCCCTATATAATGGCCATGTGCCCAAGGCCTCAGAACTCTACCTTGGGACACCCCCGGGCCCTCTCCAAGGTGTTTGCAATTGAAAACATTCAGCTCATAGTCCAAGAAAATCACCAGAGGACAGAGCCAGCACAAGAAGTGTGTCTTGGCTGCTTTTGTCTGGGAGCAATCCTTGAATATATGGAATTTGGGAGGCCAAATTCTAATTTTGTACATGGTCCCTGTGGCTGCCCCTGGATCCCTGGAATTGTCCAAGGCCAGGCTGGACCGGGCTTGGAGCAGCCTGGGATAGTGGAAGCTGTCCCTGCCCATGGCAGGGGTTGGATGAGATGAATTTTAAGATCTCTTCCAAGCCAAGCCATTCTGTGATTCTGTGATTTTGGGAGAGATGCTGAAGCTCTGACTCATCTTTATCCCACTGAATGTCTGCACCCAGCAGCAGCCATGGTTGGGATCATCTCCTCCTCCCTCTCCCTGTGGCTGTAACTCACCCAAGAGCAGCAACTGAATAATGTCCCTCATGGGGCAGTGAGTGCCAGAAAGGAACGTTGCTCCTTGGGGAAACACAATGTCCTTGGACTTCAGCAGAGCATTGAAATGGGCCCCCTCGAGCACCTCAGCAGCAGTGAAATCTCCTCTTCCTGGACTCGGCCCAGGAGATCTCCCAGAGCAGCTGCAGAGGAGTCACTGTCAGGAGACGGGATGTTTGTCAAAGTTTGATGTAGATCAAAACAAGCTCTGGCAGCATTCCACATTTTTGTTTGTCACTGGGAAAGAAACACACATGTCCCCAAGTCACAATGCCAGTCCCCCCCAGGGTTCTGGTGTTTGTTTTTTTCCCCTGATCTGGAGACACAGGAGCTCTTCCAGCTGGACCGGGGGTCAGGAATCCCTTCCTGAGCTTGACACCCTTGGAGAGGGTGAACAAGGAGGTTCCTTCTGCAGGAGCAAGTGTGGGTTTTGGCAACAGGCCAGACCTGGAGAAGGCTCCTTCTACAACCCCTCAGCACCCGGCAATCCCACATCTTTATTTGTGTGACTGTCTTGTCAGGGCAGGAGAGGGGAGAGAGGAGCCTCCTTTGGGCAGGGAGAGGAGACAGAGAGACACCAAAACAGGAGTGCCAAAGGGATCTGGGTAGATCTGGATCTAATGGCTGCATTAGGGGTGCCATTCCTAAATCCAGTTTGGGAGAGTCACGGCTGGGTTGCTGTGTAACCTCTGAGGTATCTGATGGTGGGGGATGCTCAAGTTTGTCCTGTTTGCATCCCCAGTTCGTGCAGAGCCGGTGTTAAACAGCGCCAGGGGATGCTCCTGGGCACTGACCCTGGCATGGCTCAGGGTTCAGGCTTCCTCCATCAATTACACTTCAGAGATTCAGTGGTAAGGGCTTAGTGGGTCAGGAGCAGCTCAATCCAGAGAATTGGAGGACAGTTTCATGTTGGTAATTCTGGGAATGGGTTTCTCAGTTGGGATGCTGGATACCAGGGATTTATGCTCTCCTTTCTCGGAAGAGTTTTGGTTCCTGGTGTTAGTGCTGTTCCACAGCTTCCACCATCCCTACTCCTTTCATACCCACTTCCTCAGCTTCCCAGTGTCTTTTCTGAGGGGAAAGAAAGGAATGCCCACAAGGTCCTTTGCTGTTCAGCTTTCCCGTGGTCTCTGTGGGTAACAAGGCTTGGTGGGTCCTTTCCCCTTTGGCTGGAGAGGTTCCAGGTCCCAGTCCTTGATGAACACCCAGGCTCCTGGCTGGAATTGGTGTGGAAGTCACTCAGTGTCGCATCAGCCTTCACATGGAGCCCCGCATCTCAGAGCATTTTCCAAAGGGGCCACTGGGGCAAACAGGAAGATTTGGTCTGGCAGGATCTGTAAAATGATATCCTGTAACATCTACTTGTTTTCAAACAGAACACTTGGCTGCAGGGACATATTCCCACCATTCCTGCCCAGGTTTCATGATTCAATCAGCATTCTTTCCCCAGAGCTATTCCTTCAGCTGGCTCGAGAGGGCCATTTGGCCTCTGCACCCACACTCTGGCTCCATTATTAGGACTGCTGGATGCAAACCCTCTATCTCTACAAACAGTGCTGATTGGAGGTGGCTCTCCTTCTTTCACAATTGTTTTTAAAACTGACAATATCTATACTCGTGCTACCCTGCCATGGGGTTGAACAATGAAGTCTTGTTTACTGTTGTTTAACAGAATTACTTTAACTTCTAGATAATTTACATCAATTCCTCCTTCCATGATATGAACACTTTTCAAGGCCAAGCTGCAGGAGCAGTGATCAAACCAAAGCATCCTGGAGGAATCAGAATTCCTGTTCCTGTATTGTTAACTCTCATTGGCTTCTGATTTATCCTAATTAATTCTAATGCATGAAGGTCCAGCCCTGCAGCCTCTGGGGTGGCCCTGTCAGGGGCCATCACACCCAGAACAATATCCCAGGTAGTCCAAGTCTCACTGTCCATGGTTGTCTTTGCAAACTGGGTGCAGCTGTGCACACCCAGAGAGTTTCCATTTCCCCAGTGGGCACACTGTTAAGGGTATGGCACATCTGGGAGATGGGTTCTCCATCGGGACAGGATCCCATCTCCTCATTTATTCAACTGCTCTTTTGACAACCCCTTCACCCATTCAATCAATCCTGCAGCGTGTGTATAGTCAGGTACATGAAAAACCCAGCAGTCTTAATCACTGTATTTTTCACTGGAAGAGACAAAGCATTCCACATTACAGTATCAGCAAACCCTATAAAAATAACCAATTTCATCCCTTCCTCCTTTATTCCTTGTATTCAATTTGCAAAGTTTACCACTTTTGGACATATTTGGGTCTTCACCAACTCTTTTCTGTTGGGCATTTAGTGTTACACTGAACAGCCAAAGCTAACAAATTAGTATTCTTGGCTTTATTTGATTGATTTTTAATTATATCTTTAAAAATATGATCACATATTTTAAAATAACTATTATTAATAATAATTATAATACTAAATTTCACTTGCATAAAAAAAACTGAGCTCAAGTTTTAAAATATCTTTCTCTCACTCCATATGGGAGCATTCCAAAACCAATTCTTCCTTCTGTGGTGCTGTTTCCAATGTGCTGTTAACAAAATCCATCCTCATTTTCCCGAACCCACAAGTTCTTTTCCTTTTTCCATATGCAATTTTTAGATGCATTTTACAGATCCAGCAGTTCAGCCTCTTCTACCTGACTCCTCCATTGCTCATAAAGTGCTCTGACCTCATCCCACTCCAGAGCCAGCAAACTCTAGGGAAGCGCCTCCCATTCAGGAATTTTGGACAGGACTGATTCCTTATTTACATTTAAAAAGTGACATTTTGGTGTGATCTGCTCAGACTATGACAGTGCTGTTTTACCAGTGGGCAGGGTCAGCACCAAAGACACTGACACCACCTGAAGGAATCAGTGTCATTGTGGTGGTTTCAGGCAGATTTTGGGAGAAAACCTCCCACGGGGCCCCCCTCCCCTCCTCCAACCGGTCCGGGAAAAAAGATTTCCTCAGAGAGAAGTGGAAAAAACCTGTTTATTAAACAGGCAAAACACTCCCAGCACAATACCCGATGACAAGAGCTTCGTGCCGCTTACGGAGGGATAACAAACTTAAAGAAAGTCTCCTCGAGGGTCGTCACTGTGCTCCACCGCTCCGTCTCCGCTGACGTTGGGAGAAAAGGAGATGTGCAGGGCTGGTCTTGGTGGGGTGGGTCCCCTGTGGAGGCCCCCGGTGCTTCCCCAGGTCCTTAGTCCAGAGAGGTTGGAACAGTTCCGAGGAGAGGACAAAAAAAGCAAAAAGGAAGGAAAAAAGGACAAAAAAAGAAAAAAGAAAAAAAAAAGCAAAAAGCTTCAGCTATTCTACAGCGTCTAACTACGCTAGCACTAAACTAACTAACTGCCGGGGCAAAAAAACAACAGAGCTTCTTTTGTCTTGCCGTGTTCCAGCTCCCCCGCTTCAAGGTCACTCCGATGAGCAGGGTTTTCCTGGGGAAAAACAAACCGCGCTTGCCCTCCCCCCTGCACCCAACAGACGATTGGGGATACACAGTCACCCCATGACATCTTCCACCCCTTATCCCCATATCGTTGACTTACAGACAGAACCAATATATATTCCACATAAAACTTCCATCCATTCTCCCCACAGAAAAAAAAAGAATACAAGCAATACCCTCTCACTTACACATTTCCTTCTATTTCATTCTGCGTGGTTTAATGTACAGACAATGGCAATAACATTCAGCAGACAGTGATGTTTGTAAATGATTCTCACCCAACAATCAGATCTCCCTGAGGTACACATCGTGTTGTTCCATCTTTCTGCATTATCCACCATGTGCAACCTGGTCCCTGAGCAAAGACAACCCCACAAATGGGTTTTTCTGTACTTGAGGCAGACTTGATCCACACTGTCTTCCCTAACAGACCTCTGGCATGCACCACTGGGACTTTATCTCCATCTATTGTATGCAGAGGCTCAGCCTGCGCAGGGCCTGCTCGGTTGGTGGAGCCTCGGGTGTTGACCAACCAGGTGGCCTTTGCCAAATGCTGCTCCCAATTCTTGAAAGATCCCCCACCCAATGCTTTCAACTGGGTTTTTAACAATGCATTGTGCCTCTCCACTTTGCCTGCAGCGGGTGCATGGTAGGGAATATGGTACACCCACTCAATGCCATGTTCCCTAGCCCAGGTGTTAATAAGGCTGTTCTTGAAATGAGTCCCGTTGTCTGACTCAATTCTCTCGGGGGTACCATGCCTCCACAGGACTTGCTTTTCAAGGCCCAGGATGGTGTTTTGGGCAGTAGCATGGGGCACAGGGTAGGTCTCCAGCCACCCCGTGGTGGCTTCCACCATTGTGAGCACGTAGCGCTTGCCTTGGCGGGTTTGGGGATGGGTGATGTAGTCAATCTGCCAGGCTTCCCCATACTTATACTTGGACCATCGCCCGCCATACCATAGGGGCTTCACCCGCTTGGCCTGCTTGATGGCAGCACACGTCTCACAGTCATGGATAACCTGAGAAATACTGTCCATGGTTAGATCCACCCCTCGTTCTTGAGCCCACTTATAGGTGGCATCTCTGCCCTGATGGCCTGAGGCATCATGGGCCCATCGAGCTAGGAACAACTCTCCCTTTTGTTCCCAATCTAAATCAATCTTTGAGACCTCTATTTTTGCTGCCCGATCTACCTGCTCGTTGTTTTGATGTTCCTCATTAGCTCTACTCTTGGGAATGTGGGCATCTACGTGGCGAACTTTCACAGGTAGTCTCTCTACCCTGGTAGCAATGTCTTTCCACTCCTTAGCAGCCCAAATTGGTTTCCCTCCACGCTGCCAATTAGCCTCTTTCCACCTCTTCAGCCATCCCCACAGAGCATTGGCTACCATCCATGGATCGGTATAGAGGTAGAGCCTCGGCCACCCCTCTCTTTCAGCAATATCCAAGGCCAATTGAAGAGCCTTGAGTTCTGCAAGTTGACTTGATCCACCCTCTCCTTCAGTGGCCTCAGCAACCTGTCGTGTGGGGCTCCACACGGCTGCTTTCCACTTCCGGTTCATCCCTACAATACGACAGGAACCGTCAGTGAAAAGGGCATAATGCGTCTCCTCTGCTGGCAATTGGTTGTATGGTGGAGCCTCTTCAGCCCGTGTCACTTGCTCTTGTTCTTCATCGGTGAGGCCAAAGTTTTCACCCTCAGGCCAATTGGTAATTATTTCCAAAATCCCAGGGTGATTCAGTTTACCCATACAGGCGCGCTGCGTAATAAGAGCAATCCACTTGCTCCATGTGGCATCAGCGGCATGATGGGTGGAGGGAACCTCCCCTTTGAACATCCACCCTAGCACAGGCAGTCGAGGTGCCAGGAGGAGTTGCGTCCCTGTACCAATCACCTCCGAAGCGGCTTGAACTCCTTCATAGGCTGCTAAGATTTCCTTCTCAGTTGGGGTGTAATTGGCTTCAGACCCTCTGTAGCTTCGGCTCCAGAATCCCAGGGGTCGGCCTCGAGTCTCCCCAGGCACCTTCTGCCAAAGGCTCCAGGACAGGCCATTGTTCCCGGCTGCTGAGTAGAGCACGTTCTTCACATCTGGTCCCGTCCTGACTGGGCCAAGGGCTACCGCATGAGCGATCTCCTGCTTGATCTGGGCAAAAGCTTGCTGCTGCTCAGGGCCCCAGTGGAAATCATTCTTTTTGCGGGTGACCAGGTAGAGAGGGCTCACAATCTGACTATACTCGGGAATATGCATCCTCCAGAAACCTATAGCACCTAGGAAAGCTTGCGTCTCCTTCTTATTGGTTGGTGGGGACATCGCTGTAATCTTGTTGATGACCTCAGTGGGAATCTGCCGCCGTCCATCTTGCCACTTTATTCCCAGGAACTGGATCTCATGAGCTGGTCCCTTAACTTTACTCTTCTTGATAGCGAAACCAGCTTCCAGGAGGATCTGGATGATTTTCTTTCCCTTCTCAAACACTTCTGCTGCTGTGTTCCCCCACACAATGATGTCATCGATGTACTGTAGATGTTCTGGAGCCTCACCCTTTTCCAGTGCAGCCTGGATCAGGCAGATGGTGGGGCTGTGTTTCCACCCCTGGGGCAGGTGTACTGCACACCCCTCCAGGTGAAAGCAAACTGAGGCCTGCATTCTGCAGCCAGAGGAATGGAGAAAAATGCATTAGCAATGTCAATTGTGGCGTACCACTTTGCTGCCTTGGACTCCAGCTCGTACTGGAGTTCCAGCATGTCCGGCACAGCAGCGCTCAGTGGTGGAGTCACTTCGTTCAAGGCACGGTAGTCCACAGTCAATCTCCATTCTCCGTCAGACTTGCGCACAGGCCAGATGGGGCTGTTGAAGGGTGAGTGGGCTTTGCTGACCACCCCTTGAGTCTCCAGCTCACGGATCATCTTATGGATGGGAATCACAGCATCTCGAGTTGTTCTGTACTGTCGGCGATGCACTATTGAAGTGGCAATTGGCACTTGTTGCTCTTCCACCTTCAGAAGACCTACAGCAGATGGGTTCTCTGATAGTCCAGGCAAGGTATTCAACTGCTTAACACCCT
>NW_026690611.1:0-11673 GCF_015227805.2 Hirundo rustica | reverse complement strand
TGCAAGGGAAGAGAAGGGAGAGGTAGGCAAGGCAAGACAGGGCAGAGGAAGGGATGGGCAAGGCAAGAGATGGGTCTGCAAGGCGAGGTAAGGGGGAGGTAGGCAGTGAAGGGCAAGGCTGATATTGGGACCCCTCTGGGTTTGGCTCCTACAGAGCACACAGTCGGTCAGACACTGGGCTGAGGGAAGGGGTCCCATGTAAACCCAGCACAGGCATTTCTCTTTGAAGAGGGGATTCTGGAGGGAGAAAGGAGAAGAACAGACTTTCCTGTCTATCGAGATTCCCCCTCCTCCTTCAGCAGCCATACCCCAATCAATCCGTACGAGATTTCATATGATCACTTACACACCAGGGAGCACAAGGCACTCAAATCTGAACCCTGCCAGAGCCCAGCCCTTCTTGAGGGTGTGGGGAAATGGAATTTCAGTAGGAGTTGACCCAAAATGATACTTCGCCACTTGTGGGTTTCTCACAGCCTTAGCAGTTGCGTGAGCTCACCCTTCAAATGCACACATGTGCCTGGGGGCGATTCAGGTTCCCTGGAGTGGTGGCTGCTTCCCTTTGAAACAGGAGCTGTTGCTTTTTCTGGTGAACTTAACTCCCTTCTAACTAGTAGAAAGAGGGTGAATAAGGGCAATTAGCCTGGAGGAAGGGGACCAGAACCTGGGAAAAGGATGAAACATATCTGAATTACAAATGAAATCGATTTCATTTATGTATTTAGCACTAATCTATTATTACAAACAAAATCATGTTTCTGAGCTGAAGCTGCTCACACCCTGGAAAGATTTTTCAGTTGCTGTGTTATTTAAAGGATGTCCACAGGCTGTGGAGCAGCCCGGCTCTCTGCCCCTCTGCCCACAGGGGTGCAGCACTCCGAGCTCCCCCAGGAGCCACAAGAGGGCTGGCAGAAGGGCAGGCGTCCTCAGCAGTGACACCACCACTGCACTGTTCTCCCTGCTCTGCTCCTGCCAAGACTCGGGATGCCCAAATCCCCCCAGGCTGCACATTCCACAGCAGGGCCACCATTCCCCTCGGGAGCAGCCCACACCCAATTTGGCTCAGGGATGGGCTGATGAGTCCTGTCCCAGGAAGAGGCACCCAGGGCCGGGCTGCTGCCACTTCCTGCTCCAAGTGCCTCCTTCCAGCCGGGCTCTGGGGGTGCTGAGGCTGCTCTGGGCTCTGCCAGGGCTCTGCTGGGGCTCAGCTCTTGGCCACACTGGGTCCACTCCCCGTCACATTGCTCCAGGCAATGACCTGAATCACACCTGGAAGAAAGGGAAACTGGCAAGGGAGTTGAGGTTTAATGCAGTTTTTATTCAAAAAATCCTAGCTAGCACAACAAAAAGTTGTTCTCAAGTCCTGCATCTCCTCTGCAACCACTTGTCCTGCCTCCTCTGTGCCAGCTCTTGCTCTCCAGTTGCTCCTCACAGGCCACAAGGAGCTGGCAAAGACCCTGTGCAAGCACAATGGACAGGTTTTAATGCTAAGTTCAATTTATCTTCAACTTTGAGTAGAATTATCCTTCCTCAAAAAATAACCCCTGCTTGCCATTTTTCGAAACAGTCACATAGGGTGAATTTGCCTTATGTGTTATGTTTCCCTCAAAAACATCTTGAAGAGAAAAACACATCTACTATTTTAATGTCTTTCAGTTTTCATAAGGAACTCTGTCTGGCTTTGTTTTTTTCTGTAACTGCAGGCTTCAGACCCAGTACTTGCAGTCTGATTGAAGATGTGTTTCATGGCATAGAAGAATCTGCCACAGAGAATGAAGGGTAACAGTTTAAAATTAACCTTATTTGGACTATCAGTTGTGGTCCTGTGATAAACATTAACTATTTTTTGTTCACTGGAGATCAAATAACTCAAGATAACAGGAAGTTACTATGTTACTATCTAAGCTTATAGGCAAACAGACCCTTGCCCAATTTCTTTTCTCTCTCTCTACTTGCTTAATCAGCTTTAAGTTTCAGGAATTCCAGCTTAGTTACCATATAAGGAAGAGGACAACTACAGCCTTCATCTCTGCGACCACCGAGGGACAGAAAGAGACCCTCCCAGCAACACGTCACACATACATCATCGGAGGAAAGAAGCAAGATAAAAGCAAGACTGAAAAACCTGCCAATTCACGGCAGTTGGTGGAGCGAGACTCCCCTGCCGTCCAGCGCTGTATTTGCCTTTGCTTTGCCTGCTGTAATGTAATAAATTCCTATTAGAACTTTTCTTCGTGTTCATAGTCTATTACAATTTGGTGCCGTGACTCGGATCCACCTGTGAGATAGGACTTTTGGTTCTGCCTGGGGGGCGCCCCGCCGATCAGTCGGCGGCCCTGGTAGACCCGATTCCTGTCTCGGTTGGACCGACGAACCTAAATTCAAGGCATTAGGCAAAGGAAGCCGGCAGACCCTATAAACTTTGTGCACAAAGGTCCGGACGAAGACGCAAGACGCGTGAGTATCTGTGTGGAAGATTCCGTTCGGTCTGGGTCGGGTATCCTGGAGTGCTGCGAGTGTGTGTGTGTGTGAGAGGAGAACCGGCAGCTTGGATTCTCCAAGCGATTGTGGACCCTCAGTAGTGCGGTTCTCATTGTCCGAGAGGGCGTGAGCCACGAACAAGGGGAAGCGAGTGATTTCCGCACCACGCTTGTGTGAGGGCACTCCAGAAGATGGGACAGGGGAAGAGCAGGCCCTCTACTCCCATAAAACAGATAGCCCACTGGGGTTCATATTAGACAATTGGAAACATTACCCTAACACAGGGGGTAAAGATAAAGCTAAAATGATCCATTATTGTGTGGTAGTATGGGGTGGAAAGGAGATTTCCTGGAATATTTTTTGGCCTATTTTTGGATCATCAGAAGATTGGGTGAGGCAAAAACTCAACTTGTGGGTAAACACTAAAATTCCTTTTAGTCAGGAAGAAAGTGAATATGCTAATGTATGGGTTACAAGACCTGGGGGTGAAGTGCTCCTGTTTCCCCTCAAAGAGGGAGGACGAAAGAAAGACAGGAGTAAAGAGGAAGAAGCCTTACTAATCCCACCTCCTTACATACCCCCTCAGAACCCCCAGATTCCGGATGCACCTCCAATGGAGCCTCAGGAAGCAGGAAGTAATCCCGAGCCCCCCGAGGAAGTGCAGGGACCCATAACCCGAGGTCGGGCTAGACAGCATAACCTATATCCCCTAAGAGAAATACCTGTGGGGGGGGCAGGGACCTCACCCAGCGATAGGGTTTGTTTCAGTACCTTTGAGTTCTGGGGATGTTCGGGAATTTAAGAGGGAGATGGGGAGCCTCCTGGAAGATCCTTTGGGGGTGGCCGAGAGACTGGACCAATTTTTGGGACCCAGTATTTATACTTGGGGTGAGTTGCAAGCCATATTGAATATTCTCTTCACGACCGAGGAAAGAAATATGATTAGACGAGCGGGGATGCGGATATGGGATTCACAACATGCACAAGGACCTTTAGCAGACACCAAGTGGCCTTTGCAGGATCCCAATTGGAATCATCAGCAGCAGGATCACAGAATCAATATGCAGGATCTGAGGGGGATAATAGTACAGGGGATCCGGGAAGCGGTGCCTAGGGGGCAGAACATCAACAAAGCATTTAATGAGAGACAGAAAAAGGAGGAGACACCTATGGACTAGCTAGAACGCTTGAGAAAAAACCTGCAAATGTACTCGGGCTTAGATCCTGAGACACCGTTAGGGCAAGCACTACTAAAAACACAATTTGTGGCTAAATCGTGGGAAGATATCAGAAAGAAGTTAGAAAAATTAGATAATTGGCAAGATAGAGACCTGGATGAGCTATTGAGGGAAGCACAGAAGGTATATGTGAGAAGAGATGAAGAGAGTCACAAGAGACAAGTAAGAATGATGGTGGCAGCAGTAAGGGAGACTAGGAGAATTGATGCCCCTCCCAAAACAAGTCAAGTGGCCCAGAGAAATGGGGGAGGGGTTCCCCGGGTAGAGAAAAAGGATGGAGGCGTATGTTTCTACTGTGGAAATAAAGGACACTTTTGGAGAAACTGCAGGAAGCGGCTGAGGGATGAGAGAGTCTTCAAAGAGGACTGAAGGAGTCAGGGGCTTCATTTGCTGGGGACACGGAAACATCAGGAGCCCTTGATAAAATTAAAAATAGGTCCTCAGCAGCAGGAATTTGAGTTTTTAGTAGATACTGGAGCTGAGCGATCGACGGTCCAGGTACTACCGGAGGGATGTAAGATATCAAAGGAAACTGCTCAAGTGGTAGGGGCGAAGGGGGAGCCCTTTGAAGTCCCTGTTATTAAGAATGTACTGGTGGAATCGAGGTCCAAAATGGGAATAGGGAACCTTCTGCTGGTACCAGAAGCAGATTATAGGGAGAGACTTAATTATAGAAATGGGTATTAATATAGAAGTAGTAAATGAGGAAATCAAAATAAAACTCTGTCCCTTGAGGGTAGAGGATGAGGAAAAAATTAACTCAGAAGTATGGTACACTCCTGATAGTGTAGGAAGGTTGAATATACCCCCCTCCTCGGTAATCATTAAAGATCCAGAGACACCGATAAGGGTTAAACAGTACCCCATCTCCCCAGAGGGAAAGAATGGGTTGAAGCCCGAGATTGAGAGGCTACTAAGCAAAGGACTCTTAGAATCTTGCATGTCTCCTTTTAATACCCCCATTTTGCCAATAAAAAAGGCAGATGGATCATACCGGTTAGTGCATGACCTAAGAGAAATAAACAAAAGGACAGCAGCTCGTTTTCCGGTGGTAGCCAACCCTTACACCCTGCTAAGCAGACTTGGTCCCGAAAAACAATATTATAGTGTAATTGACCTTAAAGATGCATTCTGGGCATGTCCTCTAGACGAGAAGAGTAGGGATTACTTTGCATTTGAATGGGAAGACCCAGTCACTCATAGGAGACAGCAGCTAAGGTGGACCGTGCTCCCCCAGGGGTTTACGGAATCTCCTAATTTGTTTGGACAAGCTTTAGAACAGATTTTGCAAGAATATCAGACTGGGGAAGGAGTGACCCTTATCCAATATGTAGATGACCTCCTGATTGCTGGGGAAGCAGAGGACAAAGTACGGGCAGAAAGCATTAGATTACTCAAGTTTCTGAGTGCTAAGGGGCTCAAAGTATCTAAGGCAAAACTACAATTCGTGGAAGAAGAAGTAAAGTATCTTGGGCATTACCTAAGGAAGGGGGAGAAGAAAATAGACCCTGAAAGAGTAAAGGGGATACTATCCATACCGCCTCCAAAGAGCAAGAAGCAAATTAGGCAGTTGTTAGGTCTCGTGGGGTATTGCCGACAGTGGATTGAGAACTATAGCACCAAGGTTAAGTTTTTATATGAGAAATTGAGCCAAGGAGGGCTAGTGAAATGGGATGAGAAAGATGACAAGCATCTGAAAGCTCTGCGGCATGATTTGGTCAATGCCCCTGTGTTGAGCCTACCCGATCTGAAGAGACCCTTTTATCTATTTGTAAACACAGATAGTGGGACAGCTTATGGAGTACTGACCCAGGAATGGGCTGGGAAAAAGAAACCTGTTGGGTACTTATCTAAGCTGTTAGACCCTGTAAGCAGGGGTTGGCCTACATGTTTGCAAGCTCTAGTAGCCTGCGCCTTGCTTGTGGAGGAGGCTAATAAAATCACTTTCAACGGGGAACTGAGAGTATTATCCCCTCATAATATCCGGGGAATTTTGCAACAAAAGGCAGAAAAATGGATAACGGATGCCCGACTCTTGAAGTATGAGGGAATCCTATTAGACTCCCCAAAATTAACCCTGGAGGTTACAGCCTTACAAAATCCGGCCCAATTCTTATATGGAAGGCCAAGTGAGGATGGATTAGCCCATGAGTGCTTATCTACCATAGAAGAACAAACCAAGATAAGACCAGACTTGGATGAAGAAGAATTAGAAGAGGGGGATAGGTTGTTTGTAGATGGCTCATCGCGAGTAATTAATGGAAAAAGGGTCTCTGGCTATGCAATAGTTGGGGGAGAAGGACTTGCAGTTATCGAATCAGGCCCTCTAAGTGGATCTTGGTCGGCGCAGGCCTGTGAACTTTATGCTGTACTGCGGGCATTGCAGTTGTTGAAGGATAAATCAGGTACCATCTATACTGACTCAAAATATGCTTATGGGATTATACACACTTTTGGAAAAATATGGGAAGAACGGGGGTTGATAAACTCCCAGGGAAAAAACCTGGTTCACCAGGATCTAATCAGGAAACTGCTGAAGGCCTTGAGGGGACCTAGGAAAATTGCTGTTGTTCACCTGAAAGGGCATCAAAAGGGATTAGATTTCAAAAGCAGGGGAAATAATGCAGCAGATCAGGAAGCAAAAAGGGCTGCTTTGCAGACGTCACAATCTACCCCCCAGGAAGATCCGAAGGCTGAAAGAAAAGAGCATGAGAGCAGAGGGAATTTGCAAAAGATATATAGCTTTACTATGCAAGAAAAAGAGAAAATGAAAAGAATGGGGTTGAGAGAAGACCCAGAAGGGGAATGGCGACTTCCAGAGGATAATAAAACTGTACTGCCTAAATCCATAGCTATGGATATTATGAGGAGAATACATAGCAAAACACATTGGGGGGCACAAGCATTGGTAGATCAATTTGCCACCAAACATATGTGTATTGAAGCAGATAACTTGGCAAAGCAGGTAGTGAGGGGGTGCATTACCTGCCTAAAAGTAAATAGGGCCAATTTAAGAAAAACCTTAATGGGGGGACGACCTACAGCATACCGGCCATTTGCTAACATCCAACTAGACTTTACTGAGTTACCAAAGACTGGGAGGTATAAATATCTATTGGTAATAGTAGATCACCTAACCCATTATGTAGAGGCATTCCCTACGGCAAAAGCAACGGCACAAACAGTGATCAAGACCCTATTAGAGCAGATTATTCCCAGATATGGGGTCACGGAAACTATTGACTCGGACAGAGGCCCTCACTTTACATCCAAAATAATTAAAGAAACCATGGCAATAATGGGAATACAATGGGATTATCACACCCCCTGGCACCCCCAAAGTTCGGGAAGAGTAGAAAGAATGAATGGGGAAATTAAAAAAACAATTGACCAAACTCGTGATTGAGACCAAACTGTCATGGGTAAAATGCCTACCATTAGCATTGCTAAATATCCGGACACAACCTAGATCGGATATGGGAATATCTCCATTTGAAATGTTGTATGGAATGCCCTACAATATAGAAGAACCGCAAGATCATCCAAAGTTGAGGGATCAAAATATGAATGTATACATTACCAGCCTAATGAAATATAGGGAAAATCTATGGAAAAAGGGAAAGTTAGCTCAGAGACCCCCACTAGATTTGAAACTGCACCAGGTGCAACCAGGAGATTGAGTAATGATAAAGTCCTGGAAAGAAGCAACCTTGGCCCCACAATGGGAGGGCCCTTACCTTGTATTGCTTACTACAGATACTGCAGTCAGAACAGCAGAGAAGGGATGGACCCATGCTAGCAGAATTAAAGGGCCAGTGAGCAAACCGACTCCTGAGTGGCAGGTGACAAGCAATCCTGGAGACCTGAAGTTACGGATCCAGAGGAGAGATCGTCAATGAATGGACACCGTGTAGAATATGCACCAGAACCACACTACACGGAGGAAAGATTAATTTGTAACTCTGATAAGGTGTAGAGACCCAGAGTGCAATTGTTATCCTTTTGTTTGTTATATTTGTAAAATCTGCGAGGACAGGTGGTGGAGTCATTGTAGGCGAAGACCCCCCCTAGAGGAATTTGCAGCCCCTGTTGGGTATTGCAGTGGAACATAACTGATTAGATTCTAGAATATAAAGTTAAATATGAGGGATTAGTAGAAAAATCAAAAGAGTAGTGGAAGATTTTTGCATTAGAGATTAAACCAAAATATTATTGTTATCACCCTAATGAACCCATCCCGTTCATAGCTGAAATTGTTGACTGCACCTGCCACACACGCCTAAAAGGAATCCGGTGTGATACACCCCCAGTTAAGTATCAGAACTGGGATTCCTATGTCAAGAGGCAACAGAGTCGCCCCCGGGGACCTCCTGAAGAATATCCCTGCTGCCGAGAAGATGGTACCCCCCGTGGCTCGAGGCAACCGAGTCGACGGGAAAGGCAAAGAGGTAAAAAGCTGTGGAGGAAAGAAACCCCAGGGTAGGACAACAAAACAATATTTGAGGAATTGCCTCAGGAATAGGAATAAGAGCAAAGACCCTGGGCAGAGAGACAGGTTGCAGTCTATGAAATGGAACAATCCTCAGATATACTCCCATTCCTATGCCCCCAATGATGCTCACCACGTGACCCAGCCGATTACTTTTCTTTTGCTGATGTTATACTTGAGAGGGATTAATGCCCTAGACAATCTACCACACCAACCCTTTAAATGGTCACTATGGCGATGGGATGACAATAAAATTTTGCAAACTGTAACTACTGTAGGAGCACCCAGTTTCAGAGTAGGATTGTGTGCTCTGACCAACATAGATCATTGTGGAAAAACACTGAACCTAACGGGATTTTACATGTGCCCAAGCTCAAATCACGGTAAAGGATATTGTAATTATCCTGGGGAATATTTTTGTGGATATTGGGGCTGTGAAACAATCGCCTCTGACTGGACACCCAGGGGAGGGCATGATAAATATTTGCAAGCAGACTTTGGACCAGCAGGATGCACAAAGCCATGGAGGGGTCCTTCAGGAGAAATAACCTATATAGGGGACTGCTCGTTTGTTTATCTCAATGTCACCCAACCAGAGAAACAAGAATGGCTATTAGGTAAAAATTGGGGAGTTAGACATTGGGAACCCGGGAGAGATAGGGGGAATATCATCCAAATAAAGAAGGAACCCGCTCCCCATTCGCCAGAGATGGGGGGGGGAGGTGTAGGACCAAACCCAGTACTAGTAGTAAGGCAGAGCAGGACAAACACTGCAAATAGCAGGGGATCGGGAGAATTAACAGTGCCTCAGGCTGATGCCCCTGAAGAAGCCTCTAAATATGGTACTCTGTGGAAAATAATGCAAGCTAGTTATGGCATTCTAAATAGAACAAACCCTGATTTAACAAGAGAATGCTGGCTT
This sequence comes from Hirundo rustica, assembly GCF_015227805.2. NCBI lineage: Eukaryota > Metazoa > Chordata > Aves > Passeriformes > Hirundinidae > Hirundo > Hirundo rustica. The sequence continues at coordinate 2,543 of NW_026690611.1, read as the reverse complement.
TGCTATAACATCCGACCTCCTTTTTATGAAGCCATTGGGGTAACGGCTAAAGCAAGAAGAATAAATGGGACTAATCCAAAAGAATGCCTTTGGAAAAAGACTAAAGAAAGTACTCAAGGAGTAACACTCTCTCAAGTAACCGGACAGGGACGGTGTGTGGGTACTGTTCCCCCTATTAGAGAACATTTGTGTAACATCACTGTGAAAAACCCCAAGCAAAAACAAAAAGCAGATTGGTTGCTCCCAGCTCCCAATACTCGATGGGTTTGCCAGAGTATAGGAATTACTCCCTGTTTATCTTTAAAAATTTTCAATCACACCCATGACTATTGCATTCAAGTAACTATTATACCGAAAATTACTTATCATCCAAAAGATTATGTCCTTGAACAGCACACAACCCCAGAACACCACCTCATGAGAAGAGAACCTTTCACCGCCTTGACTATAGCAACTCTTCTAACTGTAGGAGGAGTAGGAGCTAGAACAGGGATAACCTCATTAGTCAACCAACAGAAAGAATTTAGAGCACTAAGAATCTCTGTAGATGAAGATTTAAGTAAAATAGAAAAAGCAATTGATGGGTTAGTAAAATCAGTAAGATCACTGTCAGAAGTAGTATTACAAAATCGAAAGGGTTTAGATCTGCTGTTTTTACAACAAGGGAGCCTTTGTGTAGCGCTAAAAGAAGAATGCTGTTCGTAATCAGATCACACAGGAGTAGTAATCAATACTATGAATGAACTAAGGAAGCAGATAGAACAGCGGAAAAGAGAAAATGAAGCCCATCAAAATTAGTATGAAAACTGGTTCAACCACTCCCCTTGGTTAACCACACTGCTTTCTACTATTGCGGGGCCAGTAATTCTAATGGCACTCGGGCTTACCTTTGGACCATGTATATTTAATAAACTGATAACTATAGTGAAAAGCCGGCTGGAAGCAGCACATCTTATGCTTCTTAGGACTAAATATGATCAGATACCTCAAGAAGAAAATTTAGAAACTTTAGAGTTAGCTAGACAAGAACTGCAAAGATACAGTGAACAAAAATAAGTAAGAACAAGAGAAATGGGGGAATTGTGATAAACATTAACTATTTTTTTGTTCACTGAAGATCAAATAACTCAAGATAACAGGAAGTTACTATGTCACTATCTAAGCTGATAGGCAAACAGACTCTTGCTCATTCCTTCTCTACTTGCTTAATCAGCTTTAAGTTTCAGGAATTCCAGCTTACAACTACAGCCTTCATCTCTGCGACCACCGAGAGACAGAAAGAGACCCTCCCAGCAACACGTCACACATACATCATCGGAGGAAAGAAGCAAGATAAAAGCAAGACTGAAAAATCTACCAATTCACGGCAGTTGGTGGAGCGAGACTCCCCTGCCGTCCAGCGCTGTATTTGCCTTTGCTTTGCCTGCTGTAATATAATAAATTCCTATTGGAACTTTTCTTCGTGTTCATAGTCTATTACACCCATCATGAGCCCAGTAATTTCCTATTATGATGCAATTTACCACCAGCACAGTCCCAGTTTCTCCCAGCTGCACCCAATTTATTCAGTGCCTTCCCAGTTCTCCCAGTTGCCCCTAGTATAGCTCCAGTCCCAGTATGATGCCAGTCTGTCCCAGCAGAGCCTCAGTCACTCACAATTGTCCCCAGTTGCCCCAGCGTGGTCCCAGTTTCTCCAGCACATTCCCAGTGGCTCCCAGTGTGGTCCCAGTTACCACCTGCTTAGCCTCAGGCACTCCCAGTATATCCCAGTTGCCCTGAACATTCTCATACTCATTGCCAGGCACTCCCAGTTACTCCAGCGTGGTTCAGTTGTCCCCAGTTTTATCCCAGTCACTGCCAGTACATCCCAGTTGTCACCAGCATGCATCCTGTCATTCCCAGTTGCTCCCAGTTTCTCCCAGTGCATGTGCAGTTGGCTCCCACAATGGGCTCCCAGTAACCCCCAGTCATGGTCCAGTCACACCCACTATAATCCCAGTATGATTGTAGCCACTCCCAGTATGATCCCAGTCACTAACAGTCTAATTCCAGTCAGTCCCAGTATGATGCCAGTGGCTCCCAGTGTAAACCCAGTTGCTCCCCTTCAATACCAGTATGACCCCAGTAGCCTCCAGTATGATCCCCATGACTCAGTATCTCTCCCAGTATATTCCAGTCACTTCCAGCATGCTCCTAACCTCTCCCAGTTCCTCCCAGTTGCTTTCAGCATGATTCCAATTGCTCACAGCCACTCCCAGTTAAGCCCAGTATGTGTCAGTCACCCTCAGTGTGATCCCAGTCTAACTCAGCATGGTCCCAGTTGCTCCCACTGTGATCCCAGTATGATTGCGGTTGCTGCCAGTGTAGTTCCAGTTGTCCCCAGTTCCTCCCAGTATGATCCCAGGTGTGCCTAGAATAGTCCCAGTCCCTCTCAGCATGGTCCCACTCAATCCCAGTTGTCCCCATCATGGTCCCAGCTGTTCCCAGTGTGGTTCCAGTCCCCCCAGTATGGTTCCAGACACTCCCAGTAAATCCCAGTTACT
>NW_026690610.1:6020-12253 GCF_015227805.2 Hirundo rustica | reverse complement strand
GGCAGGAGGGGCAGGATCCGGGAAAGGGCGGCGGCTGCTGGGAAGGGACCGGGATGGACTGGGACAGTCTGGCATGGACTGGGACAGTCTGGGATGGACTGGGACAGACTGGCATGGACTGAGACACCGGGAGACACCGGGATACACCGGGAGACACCGGGATACACCGGGATACACCGGGAGACACCGGGATACACCGGGCCCCAGACTGGCACCCACTGGGAGCAGGATCAGAGCACACTGGGACCCAGCAGGACCGACACTGGGGAACAGGGATCATCATGGGACCAGCTGGGATTAGACTGAGAGTGACTGGGATCATACTGGTGGAAACTAGAACCTTACTGGGCCAAGTGGATGTGACTGGGAATGACTGAGTATGCTAACGGTAACTGGGATATGCTGGGAGTGTCTGTGAACATACCAGGGGTGACTGGGAACACATTGAGAGGGACTGGGATTGACTGGGTCTATACTGAGGGCAACCAGGATTGACTGGGACCGTGCTGGGAGAGTGGGATCAGCGTGGACTCATACTGGGATCATACTTGGAATGACTGGGTCTATGCTAGGGGCCACTGAGAGCAACTGGGATCAGACTGGGAGGAACTGGGAGCAACTGAGACGATACTGGGGACAACTGGGATCATGATGGCATCAGCATAGGTTCATACTGGGAGGGAGTGGGTCTATGCAACTGGGATTACACTGGGAGGAAATGGGTCCATGCTGAGGACAATTGGGATCATACTGGGAGCAACTGGCACCACATTGAGAGTGACTGGGATCATTCTGGGGCCATACTGGAAGTGACTGGGAGCAGGCTGTGAGCAACTGGAATCATGTTGGAAGCTACTGGGAGCAACTGGGAGTGAGTGGAAACACACTTGGGGCAACTGGGATTTACTGGGATTTACTGGGATTTACTGGGAGTGACTGCGATCACAGAGGGACCATAAAGGAAGTTACAGCAATAGTACTGGGAGTATCTGGGAGTGAGTGGGATCATTCTGGAATCATACTGGGAAGGACTATAGCTGTAGTGGGAGTGTCTGGGATCATACTGGGGGTAACTGGAACCATCCTGGGATGGCCTGGAACTATAGTAGGGATGAATGGGAACTACTGGGATCATACTGGGATCATACTGGGGGTGACTGGGAGCCACAGGGCCCATGCTGGGAGTGACCTGGGCCCCACTGCGGGAACTGGGGGGACTGGCCCAGCTGGGGCTTAGGGTTGTTCTCCCCCAGGGCTGTCACAGGTCCTGCTGTCACCCCTAGCACCACAGAGCAAGGGCCAGGGGACAGCTAAAGGACAGGGCACAGCCAGGGAACACGGCACAGCCAGGGATCATGGCCTGGCCCAGGGACACCGAGCTCCAGCACTTTGGGCTGTTGTGCCTGGGCTGTTGCCCTTGGGCTCCCAGCACAGGCCAAGGGGGAGAATCCCCTCCACAAACTGTTGTTTGCTTGAAGCTTTGCTCTGGAACATTCCCAAGGAGCCACCTGCAGTGGCTGGAGCCATCTGGGTGCCCGGGGCCACCAAAGCCGCTCCGGCAGTGCCCTCCTGCCCCGGGCAGGGCAGGGAACACCCAAGGAAAGGCTCGTGCTGGGCTCAGGGCAGGGACAGGGCACTCCCCTGGCGCTGCCACGGGCACAACAGAGCCGGCCTGGGGAAAGGATTGGCGTTTGTGTCCCATGGAATCCCAGCAGGGATTGCTTCTCATTTCACTGTGTCATTGGATTGGTCATCGATTCAAATCATTTCCCCATGGAATTCCCATGGCTGTGGGTTGGGGAATTCTCACCTGACTGGGATGAGAGTGAGATCCAGCCATAGGAATTCCATGGGAATTCCTGCATTCCCAAGTGCCCCCATTTCTGAATCCCACATTCCCATGGGAATTCCCCTTCCCCTCTCACAACTACCTTTGCGCTCCAGAGCGTCCTGACCATATCTGATGTATTTTGGGGGCCCTTCCACACAGGGTGTGTCCCAGGTAATGCTTCATCTGCTCCACCATGATCCCTTTGGATTCCCAGCACCTCTGGGTGATCCAGGTGGCACCGTCGGACACTGCAAAGCTCCCGGATCCCAGCTGGAAGGAGATGAAATCCCACCCATCAGAGCCGTACCGGTGGGATCCATGGATTCTCCGTTGGACGGGTCACAGCTGGAAACCACCTGCACCCTGTGGAGACCTGGGAATGAGGAGGGAATGGACCCCTGGAGTCGTGTCCCAAGCCTCTTGGAAACCAGAGAGAAATCTCCCAGGACCCCGTGCACACAGGCTTAGAGGCAGAAAGGAATGCAGGGATTGGTTTGAAACTCTCACATAAACTGAGATACATAAAGTCACACAGACATGAAGTGAGGAATGTAAGTTTTAGGTGAATAAAAATATGCCTTAAGTGCCTTAAGCAAAGAAGAGACTGTATTAGTTGATAGAAAAGCCCTAAAGTCCAGTTTTAAGTTCCGTAGCATTACCTTGTCCAAAGTTAACTAAGTCTTAGACCTAACATCAACATACCACAGCATTGCTCCCATTGCTAGCCAGAATAGATGGGCTGTAGGCGTAGGCCTTGTGTAAGAAATGACAACCATTGTGACACAAATGTGTTAGACCAGGATAGGTGCAAAAAGACAGGAATAGCATGGTGTTTGTAGCTGATTGGATGATTTATGAATAGAATGCATTGTACTGAGGGTGCTGCTGCTGCTGCTTCTGTTGGGACATGGGGACCCTGTGCAGGAAGGCATTTTGCATAATGGCACGGACTGTAACACTCTGACCTTCCTGAGACTGATCTGGCCATGTCATAAAGTACTTTTCCAACAAGCAGCAGCCTCTCTTGTCCCTCGGTGGCTCCTGCCACAGCCCAGGGACATTTCTTATTTCCATCACCTGCTAGTTTTACACCATGAACCATTCTGGTTTTACCTAAGAGGTGAATCATTAGGATTGTGGTGCTTTCTTGTCCACAATGTCCTGTTCAGACCAAGAACACGCTGTTCTTACATCTGAGATTGTGGCTGTTCCTACACCATTTATTCCACACTGCATTGACTAAAGAAAATCTATCCTTTTCCTTACTAAGTTTAAGCTACAGCTTAGTGCAAATGTGTGTTGAAAGAGAATGAATCATCCCCTTTTTATTTTTCGGTCACTAGTGGATACCTCCCTGAAGGATACAGAACAACTCAAAACTGTAGTGAAGAAAACGCAACAAAAACTTCCTCTGGATGATGAGGTTAGAGAACCTGTTTTAATCTGTGTCACTGTTTCTCACAACATCTACCTAAACTGACAATAAATTAAGCTGATTTTCCCCATGCTGAGGCAGTTTTGCAATGGAGCAGCAGTGTGTCATGATGCTAAATAAGAATCTGGCATTACCTGTAATGTTCACTGCTGCAAGGTGTATCAGTACACAGCAAGGCAGACTGGGTTATCACAGTTATTCCTCCCCTCCCCTCCTGTACATCCCATTGTCTCCTCTGCAGAAGTCACAGGCTATGAAAACAAGGCAAGGTTGCTCCCTATTTTTCTTCTCCCACAGCACTTGTTAGGCACCATGTTTTTTCAAAGGACTGCATGTGCCTCTCCCCAGCTTGCTTCTTGCTCACTCGACAAAAGCAGAGAGCTGCAGGAGTTTCAGGCATGTGAGTGCCTGATCTCTCTTTCCCTCTGAAGGCTCTGCCTCCCAAAGCCCTGGTTCCCTGCTGTGCTTTGCCATGAGAGCCATTCAAGCCCCAAACACAAGGGCAGTGGACTCCAACTGCAAAGCCTCTCTTTGCACTGGGATTGCTTTTACCCTGCAGCCTCCATGGGCAGGGGCTCTGTGGGAGCAGGGGCCATCCCAGCCTGACCTGGACACAGAGGCAGGAAAAGGAGCAGATCCTGCTGCCTCCTGCTCCTGCTGATCCTGGCAGCAACTCCCCTGCCAGTTCCTGCAGGGAACTGCACACCAAGGGCTTCCAGCATTGGAGTGGCTCTGAGAACTTGCTGCTTCCCAGTTCTCCACCATCCCTCTGGATTCTGGAGCATCTCAGCACAAGTGTCCCTGGCCCTTCCTTCATCCCCTTGCTGCAGCAGTCACAGTCACTGCTGCCTCCCCCTTGCTGCAGCTCCTTTGCCAAAGTGCTGCCAAAGGCAGCGGAGCTGGCTCAGGATCCCTGTTGGCTTCTGGGCTCCAGGATGACCTTCAGAGGGACCCTTGGAGCGCTTCCCAAAGAGCTGCCTGTGGCATGGGGGCTGGATTTGTCCTCCCTGGGTGGCTCTGGTTGCAGTTCTAAGCTCCGTGGAGTCCCAGAGTTTTCTCAGCTGGCCTTTGCAGCGAGTTCTTGGCCAAGGTGTGGCTCTGCTGCCATCCCAAATCTGCGCTTGCCTTGCCCAGCCTGAGTGCAGGTGGGGCATGTGCTGGGCATGGATGGAGAATTCCATGGCCAAAATCCTCCAGCATTTACATCTGCTCATTGCTCTGGATAGCACAAATCACAAAACACCCATCGCAGTTGACAATTTTAATTTCTTGCAGATTGCTACAGCTGCACTGCTGATCGACAAATACACAAGAACTGATTTCACATGAAAAATGTCATTTATTACAAATTGCTACACCCATGCTGACAATATAGAACTATGCTGATCTCAATTTAAGTTAAAAAAAGGAATTTATTAGATTTTTACAAGCAATGCTATGTAAAAATATACAAATACCAACCTTAGTTAACAAAAACCTAATTTATTGCCAACCTCTACAACTCACTATACACAAAGATCAATTAGGTGTTTAACAACTTAATTTATTACATTTACTACGGGCTTAAAGCCTGTCTAGGAATACAAAAATATCATTATGTCTATCTAAATAGCCCTCTACCAAGAACGCAATCAATAGAATTATACAACTGTACATGTTTAAATTGAAAGATATACATATACAACCACCTCAACATACAGAAGTAAATATAGATTAAATACTACGTATTATATACAATATATCTAGAAATAGATACATAAAGTATCTGTGAATGGGTAACTGTACCTATCTAAATACCCATCCATCTGCATCAATACAAATATACAGTTATAAATCTGCACACACATGTAAATAGAATTACATCCATAAATAAATCAATACACATATGTAAATATAAAAATAGACATATTTACCTACACAAATACCAATATACCTATTTAAAGGGCCATATACCTAACAATACATCAATAAAAATAACTACATGAGTGTATACATAGAAAATATAACTAAACACAGATAGAACAACATACATATAGAAATATTCCTATACAAATAGTGACCCATATATTTATAAATATCCATATAGTTATCCCACTCTATGCTCAAGTCCATATCTTCAAAGCTTTTCATTCCGTTCCTTGCTTCCTCCCGTGCAGAGCAGCTCTCCTGGACAGGGACAAGAGATGGGACATCTGGGAAGCAAAGGGAACACTGAGTCAGGATCGGGATGTTTCCCTTGGCAGCACCGGCCCTTCAGTCAGGGAAAATCTCAGTGCTTCCCCAGGAGGCTTAGAAAGAAAATGTTTGGCCAAAGCCCACGGCCAAAGCCCACACCATCCTCACCCCCACCCTGCCTCTCCGGCCCTGTGGCCTCACCCAGGCTCTGGGCTGGCAGCAGCAGCTCCCTGTTCACTGCTGGAGCTGGCGGCCTTCAGCTGCTCCCTGCTGGCTCCTGTCGGTCTCCGCCTGTCCTCAAGGTCCTCAGGGCAGCTGTGGCAAAGGTGGAGGCTCTGGAATTGGCTCCAAGGCCTGGCAGAGCTGCAGTCCCGGAGCCCTCTGTGCTCCCTGCTGGCCCCCTCCATCCCCTCAGCCCCCTCAGCCCCCTCAGTCTCACCGTCCTTCAGCAGCTCCTCAGGGGACAGCGCCTGGGGCCAGCGGCAGCTCCCAGCGCTCCAGGGACACCCGGGGCTGCAGCTGCTGCTCCGCCCGGCCCGGCCGCCAGCTCGGACCCAGCACAGGGACAGGGGACAGCGAGGGCACAGGGGGAAAAGCACAAAGGGAGACAGGGAAAGGGGTTAAAAACTAGTCTATACCTATACAGACCTAAACACCCATGTACAAAACTATATACATTTATAAAAATTACTATATATATATACACATGTAACTGTCGACATAGATAGATATAACTATATATAGCTATAAATATAACTATACATACATGATTATAACTATAGAAATCTAAAA
>NW_026690610.1:0-5520 GCF_015227805.2 Hirundo rustica | reverse complement strand
TGTCCCTGGAGCGCTGGGAGCTGCCGCTGGCCCCAGGCACTGTCCCCTGAGGAGCTGCTGAAGGACGATGAGACTGAGGGGGCTGAGGGGGCTGAGGGGATGGAGGGGGCCAGCAGGGAGCACAGAGGGCTCCGGGACTGCAGCTCTGCCGGGGCTTGGAGCCAATTCCAGAGCCTCCACCTTTACCACAGCTGCCCTGAGGACCTTGAGGACAGGCGGAGACCGATAGGAGCCAGCAGGGAGCAGCTGAAGGCCGCCAGCTCCAGCAGAGAACAGGGAGCTGCTGCTGCCAGCCCAGAGCCTGGGTGAGGCCACAGGGCCGGAGAGGCAGGGTGGGGGTGAGGATGGTGTGGGCTTTGGCCGTGGGCTTTGGCCAAACATTTTCTTTCAAAGCCTTTGGGGAAGCACTGAGATCTTCCCTGACTGAAGGGCAGGTGCTGCCAAGGGAAACATCCCGATCCTGACTCAGTGTTCCCTTTGCTTCCCAGATCTCCCATCTGCTGTCCCTGTCCAGGAGAGCTGCTCTGCACGGGAGAAGCAAGGACAGAATTAAAAGCTTTGAAGATATGGACTTGAGCATAGAGTGGGATAACGATATGGATATTTATATATATATGGGTGGCTATTTGTATAGTAATATTTCTATATGTATGTTGTTCTATCTGTGTTTAGTTATATTTTCTATGTATACACTCATGTAGTTATTTTTATTGATGTATTGTTAGGTATATGGCCCTTTAAATAGGTATATTGGTATTTGTGTAGGTAAATATGTCTATTTTATATTTACATATGTGTAATGATTTATTTATGGATGTAATTCTATTTACATGTGTGTGCAGATTTATAACTGTATATTTGTATTGATGCAGATGGATGGGTATTTAGATAGGTACAGTTACCCATTCACAGATACTTCATGTATCTATTTCTAGATATATTGTGTATAATACATAGTATTTAATCTATATTTACTTCTGTATGTTGAGGTGGTTGTATATGTATATCTTTCAGTTTAAACATGTACAGTTGTATAATTCTATTGATTGCGTTCTTGTTAGAGGGCTATTTAGAAAGACATAATGATATTTTTGTATTCCTAGATAGGCTTTAAGCCCGTAGTAAATGTAATAAATTAAGTTGTTAAACATGTAATTGATCTTTGTGTCTAGTGAGTTGTAGAGGTTGGCAATAAATTAGGTTTTTGTTAACTAAGGTTGGTATTTGTATATTTTTACATAGCATTGCTGTAAAAATCTAATAAATTCCTTTTTTAACTTAAATTGAGATCGGCATAGTTCTATATTGTCAGTATGGGTATAGCAATTTGTAATAAATGACATTTTTCATGTGAAATCAATTCTTGTGTATTTGTTGATCAGCAGTGCAGCTGTAACAATCTGCAAGAAATTAAAATTGTCAACTGTGACGGGTGTTTTGTGATTTGTGCTATCCAGAGTAATGAGCAGATGTAAATGCTGGAGGATTTTGGCCATGGAATTCTCCATGCATGCCCAGCACATGCCCCACCTGCACTCAGGCTGGGCAAGGCAAGTGCAGATTTGGGATGGCAGCAGAGCCACACCTTGGCCAAGAACTTGCTGCAAAGCCAGCTGAGAAAACTCTGGGACTCCACAGAGCTTAGAACTGCAACCAGAGCCACCCAGGGAGGACAAATCCAGCCCCCATGCCCCAGGCAGCTCTTTGGGAAGCGCTCCAAGGATCCCTCTGAAGGTCATCCTGGAGCCCAGAAGCCAACAGGGATCCTGAGCCAGTTCCGCTGCCTTTGGCAGCACTTTGGCAAAGGAGCTGCAGCAAGGGGGAGGCAGCAGTGACTGTGACTGCTGCAGCAAGGGGATGAAGGAAGGGCCAGGGACACTGGTGCTGAGATGCACCAGAATCCAGAGGGATGGTGGAGAACTGGGAAGCAGCAAGTTCTCAGAGCCACTCCAATGCTGGAAGCCCTTGGTGTGCAGTTCCCTGGAGGAACTGGCAGGGGAGTTGCTGCCAGGATCAGCAGGAGCAGGAGGCAGCAGGATCTGCTCCTTTTCCTGCCTCTGTGTCCAGGTCAGGCTGGGATGGCCCCTGCTCCCACAGAGCCCCTGCCCATGGAGGCTGCAGGGTAAAAGCAATCCCAGTGCAAAGAGAGGCTTTGCAGTTGGAGTCCACTGCCCTTGTGTTTGGGGCTTGAATGGCTCTCATGGCAAAGCACAGCAGGGAACCAGGGCTTTGGGAGGCAGAGCCTTCAGAGGGAAAGAGAGATCAGGCACTCACATGCCTGAAACTCCTGCAGATCCCTTCTCCTGTAGAATGAGCAAGAAGCAAGCTGGGGAGAGGCACAAGCAGTCCTTTGAAAAAACATGGTGCCTAACAAGTGCTGTGGGAGAAGAAAAATAGGGAGCAACCTTGCCTTGTTTTCATAGCCTGCAACTTCTGCAGAGGAGACAATGGGATGTACAGGAGGGGAGGGGAGGAATAACTGTGATAACCCAGTCTGCCTTGCTGTGTACTGATACACTTTGCAGCAGTGAACATTACAGGTAATGCCAGATTCTTATTTAGCATCTTGACACGCTGCTGCTTCTTTGCAAAACTGCCTCAGCATGGGGAAAATCAGCTTTATTTATTGTAAGTTTAGGTAGATGTTGTGAGAATCAGTGACACAGATTAAAACAGGTTTTCTAACCTCGTCATCCAGAGGGAGTTTTGTATTGTGTTTTCTTCATTGTATGCACAACATTTTGGAGTTGTTCTGTATCCTTCAGGGAGGTATTCACTAGTGACCAAAAAATAAAAGGGGGATGATTCATTCTCTTTTAACACATATTTGCACTAAGCTGTAGCTTAAACTTAGAAAGGAAAAGGATAGATTTTCTTTAGTCATGCAGTGTGGAATAAATGGTGTAGGAAAAGCCACAATCTCAGCTGTAAGAACAGCGTGTTCTTGGTCTGAACAGGACATTGTGGACAAGAAAGCACCACGAATCTTAATGATTCACCTCTTAGGCAAAACCAGAATGGTTCATAGGTGTAAAACTAGCAGGTGATGGAAATAACAAATGTCCCTGGGCTGTGGCAGGAGCCTGGGAGTCAAACGCTTGGAAAAAGAGAGCTGGCAAAGCCAGCCCAAGGTGCAGGCAGGCATTTGGCTGGAGGCAAGAGGGAGCTTGTACTGCCAGCACGGGAAGGGACTCCAGGCAGAGGAGCTGGCCGGCGGCAGGAGCAGCTCCTGCTGGCACTGCCAGGGAAGGACTGGCAGCACGCAGGAGCAGCAGGCACATTGCTGATGGACATCTGCCAAGATTGAGTGGGCCAGCCGAGGAACTAGAGAGGCTGTTGCTTGTTGGAAAAGTAGTTTATGACATGGCCAGATCAGTCTCACGAAGGTCAGAGTGTTACAGTCCGTGCCATTATGCAAAATGCCTTCCTGCACAGGGTCCCCATGTCCCAACAGAAGCAGCAGCAGCAGCAGCACCCTCAGTACAATGCATTCTATTCATAAATCATCCAATCAGCTACAAACACCATGCTATTCCTCTCTTTTTGCACCTATCCTGGTCTAACACAGTTGTGCCACAATGGTTGTCATTTCTTACACAAGGCCTACGCCTACAGCTCATCTATTCTGTCTAGCAATGGTAGCAGTGCTATGGTATGTTGATGTTAGGTTTAGGACTTAGTTAACTTTGTACAAGGTAATGCTACTGAACCTTAAACTGGACTTTAGGGCTGTTATATCAACTAATACAGTGTCTTATTTCCTTAAGCCACTTAAGGTGTATTTTTACTCACCTAAAACTAGAACATACATCCCCACTTCATGTCTGTGTGACTTTATGTATCTCAGTTTATCCGAGGCTTTCAAACCAATCCCCACATTCTTTTCTGCCTCTAAGCCTGTGTGCACGGGGTCCTGGGAGATTCCTATCTGGTTTCCAACAGGGCTGGGACACAACTCCATGGGTCCCTTCTCTCCTAGTTCCCAGGTCTCCACACAGTGCAGGTGGTTTCCAGCTGCGACCTCCTGTCCAATGGAGAATCCATGGATCCCATGGTGCAGCTACAATGGGTGGGATTTCATCTCCTTCCAGCTGGGATCCGGGAGCTTTGCAGTGTCCGACGGTGCCACCTGGATCACCCAGAGGTGCTGGGAATCCAAAGGGATCATGGTGGAGCAGATGAAGCTTTACCTGGGACACACCAGTGTGGAAGGGCCCTCAAAATAGATCAGATATGGCTGGGAGGCTCTGGAGCACAAAGGTGGGTGTGGGAGGGGAAGGGGAATTCTGATGGGAATGTGGGATTGAGAAATGAGGGGACTTGGGAATGCAGGAATTCCCATGGAATTTCGATTGTTGGATAACATTCTTATCTGAGTTAGGTGAGAATTCCAGGGGTGCATCTCTCCCACAACCCACTGCCATGGGAATGTTATAAATGAGGAGATGTACTCCTTTATTCCATTTTCAAAATAAGGGATTTATGAATTTTGTGTTCAGCAAAAAGTGGGCAAGAGAGCGCTGGGTGCATGGAGAGTCACTGCTCTACCAACATGCGCAACAAATGTTATTTGTGCAGGTATTTATACATGTTCATGTTAGCAATCCCCTCCCAGTTTCTATTCTCTGCTGTGATGTTCAGTTTCCATTCTTCGTTGTGATGTCTAGTTTCTAGTTTTCATTGTTTCTGGTGGTCACTGGGGCGGTCGGAGTCTTTATCCTTCACTCTTCACTGACCTCTGGTTCCCTTTGATGGCAGTTTTGCCTTGCTTGCAGTTTCATATAGTTCCATCTTTGCTTAACCATTCTGCTTAGTAACCACAACATTTTGTTCAGTTATCCTTCCCCTAGTTTCATCTGGCAGTTTCACAAAATTTATCTTTGTACGGGTCCCATGTCACAATCCCATTATATACATATTTTTATGTAACACAAATCATAGCTTAATTTCTCACAATCCTCCATCTTCTTTTTTAGCTCCTTGATTTGTTTTTCTTTTCAGATTATTTTAATATCTTTTGGACTACAGGGTTTTTTTCTGTTTCCTTTGGTTAAAATCATCAGTTTGTGTGTCTTTCCTTGAGAGGCTAAATTTAGGTTGACAGGCATAGCCGATATTTGCATGCCTTAAATTATAAAATATATAAGTCTAATAAAACATGGAATAAAATGGGGGAAAAAATAAAAATAATCCTAGTAGTAAACACATTACCAGAAACCCTGCCTTTTTTTTACCAAGTTCTTCTGAATAACTGATTTCACCAGTCATCTTGGAAGTTTGAATTCCAGGTCTGGACAGGCATGTGTACCATTTGTTTAATATCTTCAGCAATTTTGGAAACAATCTCTCCATTGTCATTAATTTCCAAACTACATCCTGATGCATTAAACTTTCTACATACTCCTCCCTCTTCAGCCAAAAAATAATTTAGGGCCAGCTGTTGCTAGAGGACACGAAAAGAAATGATACTCACACATCCAACTCCAGAACTAAAGAAGGCTAGTTTATTTATATTGAGAC
>NW_026690609.1:0-11808 GCF_015227805.2 Hirundo rustica | reverse complement strand
AGGCAGAAAGGGCAGTGGCAGAGGCAGAACCAAAGGAGGAGTGGGGCAGCCCAAATATCCTGTGCAGATGCAGGCCTTGAGCTCTGACTCGAGAGCATTTGTGCTCCTGCCACTTGGATCTGTATCCCTAAGTGCAATCTCTTTGGCTGGAGGAGAGTTTTGCTCAAGTGAGGAAGCAGCAGGATCAGGGAGGCTGCTGGCAAAGGTGCAGAGCTGGTGCAGAGCTGTCAGCGAGCTGGAGGTGAGACTCGGCCGCGCCTTGCCCAGGCTGGAGCCCCAGCAGAGCCCTGGCAGAGCCCGGAGCAGCCTGAGCCTGGGCAGAGGCCGGCTGCAATGAGGCCCTTGGAGCTGCAAGAGGCAGCAGCCCGGCCCTGGGTGCCTCTTGGTGGCACCGGGAGAATCCTCGGCTCTCAGAGCCCAGGTGGCAGCTGGCTGCTCCCGAGGGGAAGCGCAGCCGTGCTGGGCACAGCACAGACTGGGGGCATTGGCCGTCTGCAGTGTGCACAGAGGAGAGAGAGGCAAACGACAGCCGAGGGCTGCAGCCCTGCCTGAGGATTCCTACTCTTGTGCCGGCTGCCCTGTAACTGCTGGGAAAGGTGAGCAGTGTGTGCAGCACTCTGGGCACAGGGCAGGGAGCCGGGCTGCTCCGCAGGCTCCAGCACAGCGCAGCGTCCTTCAGGCACGGCGCTTCTGCCAGGGGAACCGAGGCCAGCGTGAGGCAGGGACAGCTTGTCAGGTCAGATCTGCAGGAGCCAGAGCCTCACACAGCTCTGGCAGGAAGCGCCTGCAGTCCTGGACTTCTGCATTGAGCCACAGCAAAGGTGTGAAATGCAGAGTGTTTTGCAGAAATATTCAGGGGCACCAGGCCAGCCTGTGTTGTGCTCTCTGGCACACAGCAAGCACTGTGCAACACAGCCCTGAGCTGCTGGGAGAGAGGTGTTAGAAAGGAGCCAACTCTTTGATGAAATTAAATGGGGGCAAAGTCATCAAAGCAAAAGAGAACTGTTTCTTAGTAAGGATTCCCCTGAGCTGGGTGTGTATCTCGCTCTCCCAGGAGCCAAACACACACACACACACACACTCACACACACTCACACACACACACACACACTCCAAGAGAATGCTGCTTTTTATTGCCTTTCCCAGCCCAGGGTGAACCGTGTCCCCTTTCCCTTTGGCTGGGTCTAGGGAACTTACATTCTCTCCCCACCACCTACTTGTCCGCCCCCTCCCCTCTTATCCTTCTTCCCTTTTGGTCTGGTCTTCAACCTGGCCCCTCTACCAGCTCACAGCAACACCCAACAAATTAACTAGAACAAATCCAAACCCTGAATAACAACATCTAGAAGCAACAACTTTCATTCTCTTTTCAAGTAATCTTTTGGCTGCAGCAAAATATTCCCTCCTAGCTCACTGAGGGAATCGGGGATGAGCCTGTGGCTTGTGAGGCTTGAGCAGTGAACTGATCTGAAAGGCAGCAGAAGGGTTTCAGTAGGCAATTTGTGTTTTCTTTCTTAATTTCTGAAGGAAAGACACAATGTGGCTTCAGTCAGCAAAACCATTTTCAAGGTGCATTGACGAAATGCTTGTGAGCAATTTCAGGAGAAGGAAGATGCTGAGAAAGTGTTTCACAAATCATGAATTCCGCTGCCATTCACAGACAGTGTTGAGCCCTCTTTTCCCCCAGTGCAGTGATTGATGTGTGCAAGTGGCTACCTGAGCCTTGAGAATAGAGTAGTCCTCCTAAGAGGGTAGCTGGAATGCATTCAGGGGGAAGAAAGGGGTTCTGGGAGGGTCTTGACCATCAAAGGAAAATGTGAGGAATGGGATGTTGCCCAAGTGACGACCAGAGACCCTCAAGAGACCCCTGCTCTCACATCAGTGCCTTCTGAGAAGTGATTTAAATAGGCTAAATAATTTGAGGGAATGTTCAGCCTGTGAGTTTCAGCAAAGTCATGAGTAGGTCTTATTTCCATGGTTACAAAGTAGTAGGTGAGATTTCTGAGAGAGCAGAAAAGTGTTTAGAAAAGTGATTCCCCACACACGCAGCACTGAAATAATGTCATGCCTCCTTTGTCACACTGGGCTGGCACCGGGGATGGAGCCCTGCCTGGTAACTTTCATTTTAGTCACTTGTATTGAAAGGGGAAAATGAAACCTGTTCCAGCTCTTTCCCTCGGGTTTCCCTTTTTGGGGGCCAAAGCTCTGTGCTGCAGGTGGCCCAGGTGTGTGCAGAGCAATGCAGCCTCCACAAACCCCTTGGTTTTTAGCCCAAGTGGTCATGATTTGTTGGCAGCTGTGCCCAGCTGTGGCAGCAGAAGGAGCCCGCAGTGCAGTGGGCGCCGTGCCCTGCCCAGCCAGGGCTCTCTGGCACAGAGCAGCAGCAGCGCCAGCACCTTTCAACCCGCTCCTGCCTTGGCTTCACCTGGCACACTGAAGCCTCTGGAAATCAGCACTGCCAGGCGCCTGCCCAGCTTGGAGCAGCTGCTGCTGCTGCTGCTGGGCAGATCCTCCCAGTTCAACTGCTTCCAAAGGGCAATCAAGGCACAGGTGTCCATACACAGGAGCCCTGGGCACGTCCAAGAAATGTGCAGATACGTGGGGAGGTTTGTAAGGAATTTTGTCAGCTCTTATGCCAAGAGTGCTTTCTCTGCTGGTTCTGGGCAATGCTTTGGGCCATGTTCTTGCTCTGCTTTCCTTTGCTTTGGTCCCATCTGAGTGCTCAGCTGGGCTCCAGGCTGGAGGTGCTCTGGGCACTCCAGGTATTCCTCTTGGATCCCTTGAAAAACAGAGTTTGGCCCACCAGGGGCTTTGTGCTTCTTTGTGGCACAGGAGAACTTCCCAGGCTATTTTGTGTTTGCTGTAGGCAAGGTTGGGTTGCTTTGCATCACTTCACAGACCAACGCAGAGCATTGGCTTTGTGATGTCAGGGCTTGGTTGCCATGTGGTTGTGCTGACATCTGTCCTGGTTTGGGACAAATTTGGGAGAAAACCCCTGTATAGGATCCCTCCAAGGAAGTAAACCCACGTAGCCCCTCCCTCCAACAGGTCCGGAAAAAAACCCAAAACCCTCTTTGGAGAAAAGTGGAAAAAACTATTTTACTAAACAAATGAAGTGCATACAAGTATAAAGAATGAATAGTATGAAACAATAAAACCTCTCCTTCTGAAGTGAGATGGCAAATTGAGAAAGTCCTTGCCGTGGGTGTAGCTCGGCTCTCTCTCAGCGTCTCCTCAGTCCCAGTCCCTCCGGCGCTGCTGGAAAATGCCGAGGTCCAGGCCCCGGTGGGCCGCAGGTGCAGCCCCCAGTGCTCCCCTGGGTTTTCAGTCCAGAGCAGGTTTAAACAGTTCCAAGAAAAAGGAAAAAAAACAGTCCAGGGAAATTCTCTGCCCTAGCTAGCTGAAACTAACTAAAAGCAAAGAAAAAAAAAATCTCTGTCCTGCAGTCTCTCCAAGCCTCCGCCGAACACCCTGTCCGCAGAAGAATGTGGAGGAGTCGGGCAGTTTTCTCAAAACAAACTCCGCGCTTCTCCTTGCTCTTAGAACCAGTCTTAAAGGCACAGGACTCAATATACAGCACAAACAGAACAGACGATTGGGGAATACAGGCATCATAAAGTTACCCTAGGACATTCCACCCCTTGTATCCCCATATTGTCAATTTACTAAAACTAATATATATTCCAGCTCTACACACACATACATCTATATAAAAACAATATGCAATATACAGCTACATACAGTGGCAGTACCATTCAGCACACAGTGATAATTACACACGGTTCTCACCCAACAATCAAATCTCCCTGGGGTACACATCGTGTGGTTCCATCTTTCTGCATTACCCACCATGTGCAGCCTGGTCCCTGAGCAAAGACAATCCCACGGATGGGGTCCTCTGTACTTGAAGCAGAATTGATCCAAACTGTCTTCCCTAACAAACCTCTTACATGTACTACTGGGACTTTCTCTCCATCTACTGTATGTAGGGACTCAGATTGGGCAGGGCCTGCTCTGTTGGTGGAACCTCGGGTGTTAACTAACCAGGTGGCCTTTGCTAGATGCTGCTCCCAGTTTTTGAATGATCCCCCACCCAGTGCTTTCAGGGTGGTTTTTAGCAGTCCATTGTATCTTTCTACTTTCCCTGAAGCTGGTGCATGGTAGGGGATATGGTACACCCACTCAATGCCATGTTCCCTAGCCCAGTTGTTGATGAGGCTGTTCTTGAAATGAGTTCCATTGTCTGACTCAATCCTCTCAGGGGTACTATGCCTCCAAAGAACTTGTTTTTCAAGGCCTAGAATGGTGTTACGGGCCGTAGCATGAGGCACAGGGTAGGTCTCCAGCCATCCTGTGGTGGCCTCTACCATTGTGAGCACGTAGCGCTTGCCTTGGCGGGTTTGGGGAAGGGTGATGTAGTCAATCTGCCAGGCTTCCCCGTACTTATACTTGGACCATCGCCCGCCATACCACAGGGGCTTCACCCGCTTGGCCTGCTTGATGGCAGCACACGTCTCACAGTCATGGATAACCTGAGAAATACTGTCCATGGTTAGATCCACCCCTCGGTCTCGGGCCCACTTATAGGTGGCATCTCTGCCCTGATGGCCTGAGGCATCATGGGCCCATCGAGCTAGGAACAACTCTCCTTTGTGTTGCCAATCTAAGTCTATCTTTGACACCTCTATCTTTGCTGCCTGATCTACCTGCTCGTTGTTTCGGTGCTCCTCATTAGCCCGACTCTTGGGGACATGGGCATCTACATGACTGACTTTGACAGGTAGCTTCTCTACCCGAGTGGCAATGTCCTTCCACTCATCTGCAGCCCAGATTGGCTTTCCCCTACGCTGCCAGTTGCCCTTTTTCCACTTCTCCAGCCATCCCCACAGAGCATTGGCTACCATCCACGAATCAGTGTAGAGGTAGAGCTTTGGCCACTTCTCTCTTTCAGCAATGTCCAGGGCCAGTTGAACAGCTTTGAGCTCAGCGAGTTGGCTTGACCCACCTTCTCCTTCAGTGGCTTGTGCAACCTGTCGTGTCGGGCTCCATACAGCTGCTTTCCACTTCCGGTTCATCCCTACGACGCGACAGGAACCGTCAGTGAAAAGAGCATAGCGTGTTTCTTCTGCTGGCAGTTGGTTGTATGGTGGAGCTTCTTCAGCACGTGTCACTTGTTCCTGCTCTTCTTCATCCATGAGATCAAAGTTTTCACCTTCCGGCCAGTTTGTAATTATCTCCAAAATCCCAGGGCGATTTGGGTTTCCAATGCGGGCGCGCTGAGTGATGAGGGCAATCCATTTGCTCCATGTGGCATTGGTGGCATGGTGGGTAGAGGGAACTTCTGCTTTGAACATCCATCCCAGCACTGGTAGTCGGGGTGCCAGCAGGAGTTGTGTTTCAGTGCCTACTACTTCTGAGGCAGCTTGAACTCCTTCATAGGCGGCCAAGATTTCCTTCTCTGTTGGAGTGTAGTTGGCTTCGGACCCTCTGTAGCTTCGGCTCCAGAATCCCAGTGGTCGGCCTCGAGTCTCCCCAGGCACCTTCTGCCAAAGGCTCTAGGACAGGCCATTGTTCCCGGCTGCTGAGTAGAGCACGTTCTTCACCTCTGGCCCCGTCCTCACTGGGCCAAGGGCTACTGCATGAGCGATCTCCTACTTGATCTGGGCAAAGGCTTGTTGCTGTTCAGGGCCCCAGTGGAAATCGTTCTTCTTGCGGGTGACCAGGTAGAGAGGGCTCACAATCTGGCTGTACTCAGGAATGTGCTCTACTCTGCTCTACCACTTTGCTGCCTTGGACTCCAGCTCGTACTGGAGTTCCAGCATGTCCGGCACAGCAGCGCTCAATGTACAGCACAAACAGAACAGACGATTGGGAATACAGGCATCATAAAGTTACCCTAGGACACATCACAAGGTTGCCTTGGTGCACGGAAGCCTCAGTGGTGTCAGAGCAGCTCTTGGGCTTGCTCAGTGCAGGAGCATCCTCCTGCTTGAGGCGTTTGTCAGCGGGCAGCTGCACGCTGACAGGAGCCTTGTTTGTTCCTGTGTTCCAGCACACTCTGCAAACTTGCACAGCAGTGCCACAATGATTGGGCAACTCGCTGCTGCAGTTTGCTCTGTCTATGGCATTACTTATTCCGGCTATTACCTGACTCACCTGGCTCGTAAGTAGAGGTTTTCTCTAGGCAGAACCTAAATTGGCTTTTGTATGTCTTCCTGTTTTTTCTTAGTGACTGGGTGGATTTGGAAACAGAAAGACAATTAGGATGCCAATGGTTTGGTAAAGCTGCTGTCAACACGTTCAGCTCAAAAGGGGGTATCTGTAGCCACAGGGGCAGCGTTTGCAAGGGAACCTGCAGGGCTTCTGTTCCCTCCACGGGACAGTCTGTGGCAGCAGAGTCTGTGCTTCCCTCAGTTTGCAGGGTCAAGAAGGACAACTTTGAAAAGGTGGACTGGGAGATCTCAGGAGGCCTTCTAAAATGTTCTTCCCAGAATTCAGAGAAAGCTTCTTTTTTCTAAATTTTGTCATGAAATGATTTGACTGTCTTACTTGACCTTTGACTGAGTGCTAAAATAGTGATTCCCTTTGCAATGAAGAGCAAACTCCAAAGCAGTGAGTGTCTGCTCCTGAACCCAGGAGCTGCTGCTCTGCTGTTTCACAATAGAACTGCCACAGCTCACAGGGATTTGGGGGAAGCTTTTGTGGGCAACTGTTTTCAGCAAGTTAATGAGAATTAGTGCATGCAACTGATTTTGAAAAAAAAGTACCTGAAGGAGAGGATTAAAAAAGCAGTTTTATAAATTTGGTAGAACAGGAGCTCTGTGTGTTAAAGAGCAGTTTGCATTATCTTGATCAAGTTTGTGTTCCTTTGCTGGCAAAACAAGACAAAGTGTAGACACAAACAAGAATATTGTCCTGTTGTCTTGCTGGCTGTGGAAAAGAACTGTGTCTCCTGGAGGGATGTGGTGAAATGGAAAATACTCCCTGTTTGTGTTGACTTCATCTGAGGGATTCACCAGCCCAGGCAGTTTTCTCAAAGAATTTGCTTCATTTACCTCACCCACTGCAGGTCACCTGACCCGTGTATTCAGAGGTGATGATCCTGAGGTGAGTGGGAAATGAACCTTTGATGTTCCCAGTGTTTCACAATTGTGGAGCAAGCTGTGAGCTGGGCCAGGGGCAGTAGAGTGTGGAGGGCAAGTTGGATAGGCTGAAAGAAAATCCATTTCCATGTCTGCAGCAGCAGGAGCAAAGGCCTTGCTGGCTATTTCCTACTTTTCCATTTGGGAGCTTTAAAGAACTAAAAAGCTCCGTTTGGCAGAGACAACATTGCTTGCTGATTGTAGCCAGGGAGGAATACTGAATTCAGAGCCATGGGCAGTTCTGTTGAATCAGCCCATTTGAATTTAGTTGGAGTGACTTAGAATCCCATGGCTATCAGAGCTTCCGATTTCTCCTTAGTCGAGCTGGTTGTAGATGGGAAAGGAAAGAAGGTTCTAAAGGATAGGTCGAGGGCTGTCCCTCATGCTTCTCTCTTTCCACAGAGCACAGAAGCAACAGCACTCTCTGCCCTGGCTCCCTCTGCTCCTGGAGAAGAGGCCAAAGAGGAGCCAAAGGAGGGAAATTACTGCCTGATTCCAGCTGGGGTCACAGCACAGCTGGAATATTCCAAGCCAGTAAGTGCCACTTCTGGTGGCTGCTGTCTTGAGTGCAAGGCAGAGCTGCAAGTTTGTGGCCAGGCAGCACTTGCTGCTGGGGGCTGAGGATGCTGAGTGCTGGAGTCCTGCCAGCACCTAGCAATTGCCCCAGCCAGTGACAGCTGGAAAATGGGCTTGGATCTGCAGTGTTGAGGCACCAAAGAGCTGGTGCCTGGGCGGGAGCATCTGGCTGCTGGGCTCACTGAAGCTCCATCTCTTGGCTTCTGCAGCACTATGGCCAAGGGCGCACGGGGTCCTTCTGGAGCTCACAAGGCTTTGTTGCTTTGTTTTCCCTTTTGGGAAACCTGTGTTTGGCTTGTGGAACTGTTCTGCAGTTTTCCAGGGGAATTCTTCACTTCTCCAGAGTCTTTTGGCCCACCTGTCTTTTGGTTCTCCAGAAGGTGCAAGGAGCTGATTGTGTTGTCCATGAAGCTCTGGGGGGTTCATTCTTGTCCCGTGTGGCAAAAGAAACCAACCGTGTAGTTCTGAACCCTTCTTCTGAGGCAAAATCCAGAAGCAGCAGGTTTCTGTTGATCCATTTTGGGTGAAGTCTGCAGCTTTGAAAACTGCATTGGAGCCTCAAGTGAAGCTGCAAGTCCTTGACTGCTGTCTTGTGTTGCTGAGAACAGCAAGGACATCTTGAAATGCTGGATGCTGTATTTGAAGTGCAATGTGCACCTCTGTGCCTGGGGAGCTGCCTGGGACAAAAGGAGCCAAAAAAAAGGAGGTGCTCAAGAGCAGCTGAACAGGAGCCAGCGTGTGCCCAGGTGGCCAAGAAGGCCAAGGGCATCCTGGCCTGGGGCAGCAAGAGTGGGGCAGCAGGAGCAGGGCAGTGACCGTCCCCTGTGCTGGGCACTCTTCCTCAGAGTTGAACTTCTCACCCTGCTCTCTTGTGCATGTCTGCTGATCCTTTGGGCACAGTCCAAGCCATAAGGCCGCTCTCATCTAGTTCCAGGCGCCCAAGGAGCCTCGTTATCTCAGTGTCCTTGGGAGTTTAGCAAACCTGCATCCTGTTCCACTGAACATCCTTCTCCTGATCAGCTCTCCTTGCATTCCTTCATGCTGTTTTCGTGTGCACGTCCTGTCTTTTCCTTCACTGGCCTCTTTCTAATCAATGCCTTCTAATTTCTACTCCCCTATTTCAATCCAGGCATCCGTCCAGCACCTTGTGGAACAGCAGGACGTGGAACACAGTGGGGATGTGTCAGCAGCAGTGACACCCACTTCAGCAGGGGCAGAGAGTGGTGCACACGAGAGCCTCAGCCCCTCAGCTGATGAGCCGCTCTTCTTGAATGCAGCTGAGCACATGCACACTGAGGTGGTTAAGGAGGCCGTGCTTGTGGCCCAGAGACCCTTGGAGGAGCCAGAAGATCCCTGCGAACAGAAACAAAGTGGAGAGGAAGAGATGGGAGCAAAAGCCAGAGCAGCAGGGGCAGAGAGCCCTGCCTATGTCCCACACAGCCCCAGAGCCGATGGCCTGGTTCTCCTGGACACAGCCCAGTCCATGGCAGCCTCAGCAGAAGGGACAGAGAGCCCAGGACATACTGTGCACAGTCAAACTGCTGACGCTCCGCTATTCCTGCACCACAGGGACTTCCTCCAGACTGAGGGGCTTAAGAGGGCTGTGCTGATGGTCCAGGAACCACTGGAATAGCCAAAAGAAGCGCAGAAGCAGGAAGGAAGCATGCAGGAGGCAGGAGCAGGCAGAGACAGAGAGCCTGGCACATGCCCCACACAGCCCCACAGTCCATGACCCACCTCTGCTGGAAACAGCAGAGTGTGACAGGAGGGGCTTTCCCCTCTTTTTTGTGTCTTCTTCTTTTGTAGGGTTTGAATGGATAAAAACCAATCCATCTATCCGCCTATACATGTACCTATAGATCCATTTATATGTACACCTCTATTTATATAGACACAAATATGTACACATATGTATATTTTTATAAATACATACACATATATTCCTCTATCTATATCCATGTCTGTATCTATATCCACATGTGTAATGCACCCCTAGGAGTTAGTTACTTACACCTCATTGATTATTTAGGGATCATTTGTCAATATGGTACTGCTATGGCAGGTTTGTCTACCCTGCCTACAAATCTCTCTAGTGCAAAAACCGTATTCTGACATAGGTCAAACTCACTTCTTCACCCCCACTCAGTTTCAAAAATGTCCCCCATAGCAGAAACAGAGCAATAAATGCATGTTTTCTGAATGTTCTGCAGTCTGCAGGAACTTTCTTCACGCCAATGTACAAGAACCTGGGTATTTGCTCAGATGACACAGACAAGAGTGTTTGTACTGTCACTGTCCATTGCCTCCAGGAGGAAGCCTCGCTACTGCTCCCTTTCCTTTTCTCAATCAAGCCTCCTCAGTGTTCAATGCAATTCCGATGTAGAGCAAGGGAAAGGATTTTTCTAGTAAATTTGTAGGGCCAGGATAACAAACCAAGACTACCACCTCACATCACCACATATTTCAACAGAAGAAAGAACTGGTTTGAACATTCTGAATGAATTATTAAACACCTACTTCAATTCATTATTGACATTGTTTTCCAAACCCTTACAGTAATTGACAATCCTTAATCTTCATCTAGAAATGTGTTTCTTCCCTCTCCCTTACCTGGCAAAGGCAGTTCCAATCTCCCTCCTACTCAAATGTGCTTTTCTTTGATATTCCACACAAAAATCAGACAAGAATGGAAACATGAACAACACCAGACCAGTATTTTAAAAGCACTGAGATGGTTTCTTTCATTAATAAATACCATTACCTTCTTGGTCTTGATTTGTGTTGGGGCTTTTTCTTGGCTTCTTTGTTGGTTTGTTGTTTGTTTGTTTGTTGGATGGTTTTGGTCCCCCTGGGTTGAAGCATACAATCCTTTGGTCTGGAGATCTTGAAGGGTAGAATGCAGAGATGGATGGAGATCCCCAGAGATTTGGGGGGGCAGGATGAGGTGTTGTGTGAGCCCTTTGCTGGAGTGCAGGAGGGTCTGGATGGAGCCCCCCATGCTCCTGGGGCCCTGGGCTGGAGGGTTGGCACAGGCTCTAAATGGCTTGATCCCACCTCAGAATCCTCCATGCCACCCAAAATACACGATCCCACAGAACCCTCAAAATCCCCAGGAGAGGTGGGATGGGGCCTGGGAATGGTGCGATGAGGGAGAGATTCTGCTTCCCACAACAGAGGAGGTTAAAGAGCAACAGGCAGAGCTGAGGGGGTTTTCCCCCACTGACATTCTCTAGCCCTTGACATTCCCAGCTTCCAGGACCCTTGAGGGAACCCAGCCCCTCCTCCCCATCCTCCCGTGTTTAACCCTTTCCTCCCCACGCCCTCCAGTGCCTTCTTCCCTGAAGAAAGACTCAGACCCCTTGCTCTTCCCTCTGCACATGCAGACACTTCTCCAGTGATTAAATGTGGTCACTGCTCATGTAGCCTGTGAGTCTGGAAATAATGGACAAGGCCTGGCCCCCTCAGGACTGGGATGTTTGGGGTTTGTCTTGTTGGGATTTTTAACATATTGGTGTCTCTTCTTCATTTCCTCTCCAGGCTGGGAGGATGTAAACACAGTTCCAATCTTTGGGTGTCGGGGGAGTGAGAATTTAGCACCAGAGACAGAATTTAGCAGGCACAGAACCACAGGGGCACTGGAGGGATGTTTCCCTGCCCGTCACAGCCTCAGCTGGGCAAGTACAGCCCGTGCTGAAAACAGCCACTGGCAGAGATGATTTCTGAATCTTGTCTTCCTCCCAGGAACTGGTTTCAGAAGAAAAACCTCTTGATTTGCTGAGGCAAAGAGAAAGAAAGGCAGTATTGAATAAAGTAAAAGCAAGGCCTCTTGGAACAGTGGTTGTTTTGAAAAAGTCAGACCCAACAATGTTCTGTGTGCTGGGGTAGACACTGATCAGAAACAAAAAGCTGCAGTTTGATTTCCCTCTTTTTCATTTCTGTTGTCATCTCGAAAGTTGTAGTAGTGGGGTGGGGGTTTTGTTTTTGGGGTGTTTGGTTTTTTGTTGGTGTTTTTTTTTTCTTTCTTTTCTTTCTTTTTTTTCTTTTTATTTTTCTTTTTTTTAAGCAGTGTTGCTGAAATACTACTTGGAAA